>NW_019943201.1:164166-178385 GCF_002910315.2 Salvelinus sp. IW2-2015 | reverse complement strand
TATTATCTACTATATTATCTACCATATTATCCCTTATATTATCTACTATATTATCTACCTTATTAACCCTTATATTATCTACCTTATTATCTACCTTATTATCTACTATATTATCTACTTAATTATCTTCCTAATTATCTACCATATTATCTACTATAGTATCTACTATAGTATCTACTATATTATCTATTTTATTATCTACTATATTATCTATTATATTATCTACTATGGTATCTATTATAGTATCTACTATATTAGCTATTATATTATCTACTATAGTATCTACTATATTATCTACTTTATGCCCTGATGGGGCATTTCATGTATTCTCTTCCCTATACTGTAACTCAGTTAATAATGCATGGTTTAATCTGACAGCTGTGAATTCAAATAAGAGAGGAGGGAGAAAGAAAGAGTGGAGGAATATATTTGAAAGAGATGAGGGGCGATAGGGAACGAGAACATTTCCTCGTCTCTTCTCTTCTCTCCTTTCCTCTCCTTTTCTATTCTCCTTTCGTCTCTTCTCTTCTCCTCTCCCCGCTTCTCTTCCCTTCTCCAATCCTCTCTAAGAGGCTGTACAGACAGACTTATCTTCTTCTCTCTGGGATATATATATATGTTTAAACAAACATTTATAATTGCACAAAATGTTACTTCAAATTATATTATTATGAAATGCTTAACACACTGTATCAAATCCCCTTGTGTATCAAATCTTCAATCAGTGCTTCTGTACGAAGCATGGAAACAGGGTCAGAGAGCCCATCAATAATCCTTATATCAACAAAATGCACAGAATATCCTGCTCTTTAGGCAACAAAACATCACCAAAAACCTCATCAAATAATATGTTCTCTGCCAAAAAACACAGTGTCTCTCTGAAATGTTCCTGCATAGCTAAAACACCATTAATTAATGTAGCTAATAGTGAATAAAATAACAAGCTTGCCCTATTTTTGTAGCTTGGTGTAATTTGTTGTTGTGACATAGCTAATGTGTTTTTAATTAAATCCTTTCAMGTGCTGGTGTGCTGATTCCCCATCTCTGACTGTAAGGTCTACACCTAGCATGCTAATCATTCATTCAAACCCAAAGCAAATTGTTATTTTTGTCATTGCTAGCATGCTATTTCTCCATTCAAATCCAATACAAACAGCCTAACGCTTGTTTCATTGCTGGCATACTAATTCTCCATTCAAGCCCAATACAAACAGGCTAATGCGTTAATGCTTGTCTTGTTGCTAGCATGCTTACTCTCGAAAACTAATGCTAACATGCTAATCCTTCACTTCAGGTTTAGTCTCGGAAATCCCAGACAAAGGGCAGCAACAGCACTGGGATTAATGACGGATTCTCTTGGTAACCTCAAGAAAATAAAAAAAAGGAAAACTATCCGGGGAGGGTCCTCTTCAGACAGACAACTCTCCCAACAAATCACGAGGCAGACATGCCAGAACCTCTCGATTCGAAACAAAGTTTGCAGGAAAAACCTTTGCAGTGGTTCTAGTGAAGGTAGTTGATGCAAACTAGCCCCTTGCAAAATGCCCTCATTAAAAAAAAACTCCCTGATCACCATCTTGCTAGCTACCATTTTGTGTCTGGGGGATGTTTACGGTAGAGCYACAAGCGGATAAGGCAGTGACTACGGCCATCCAGGACCTCTATACCAGGCGGTGTCAAACGAAGGCCCTAAAAATGGTCAAAGACTCCAGCAACCCTAGTCATATTTTTCCTAAAACTGCATTGTTGGTTAAGGGCTTGWAAGTAAGCATTTCACTGTAAGGTCTACTACACCTGTTGTATTCAGCGCATGTGACAAATGCAATTTGATTTGATTAGATTTGTAAGAAAGACGAATGGCCCTTTCCTCWATGCCAAACTGATGTTGTATACAAACAGGCATGTTAAGCTTGAACATTGGTACATTGTGGGAGGCAACCCGTCTGTCTTGAGAGACTACTTCAGGCTGAAGTTGCTCATCGCCACAGATCTAGGATCATCTTACCCTGCAACAATGTTCCTGACCTGAGCCATCAGAGAAATCATTTTGTGCTTGAAATACATTTTTTCACCATCATTGATCGAATCAACAATTCATTTACAAATTATTCCACTGGTTACTGTGTGTTTGTGTGTGTGTGGTGGTGTGTGTGTGTGTGTGTTGTGTGTTTGTGTGTGGTGTGGTGTGTGTGTGTGTGTGTGTGTGTGTGTGTGTGTGTGTTGTGTGTGTGTGTGTGTGTGTGTGTATTAGTAAGACTCCTGGGGATTTATCCTCACCTCTAACAGATCTGTCAGACTTCTGATCATTCACATTGATAAGAAAACAAAACCACCTACTGCACAGCTTCAAATGACTACTCCTAGAGAGACCTCCATCTTACCATGACGTATCTCCTTCTGACTCCTAACGTACATTAGTATTGGGGACACAAAGCCTTTCCCTCTCTATCCATTGTAGTGAGCTATGAGGGTCAGTCTTGGTTTGGCAGTGGGCGTTGTTTGGACAGGGGGAGGGATTTGGAGAGGGCGCGTGGTTTGGACCGGGGGGGGGATCTTGGGAGGTGACGGTGGCAGGTCATCCGCTACCACTAAGGAACTGTTGGCAGAGTCAGTCGGAGTGGGAGGGCCTACTGACGCCAAAACAACGGCACGTCGTGTCCGTTTCCATCGCGAACGGCCCCGAGTGTTTTGGTCGCCGGTGATGGCGCCTTCAAACTGGAGCTTCGGTCAGGAAGGTAAGAACATCTTAGCAAAGCCTTGAAACACCCTGTAGACTACACACACACACACCACACACACTCACACCACACACACACACACACATCACACACTACCACACACGACACACACACACACACACAACACACACACAGTCTTCACTCCTTTATCTGCAATTATTCAGCCTTTATCAGCCTGTCATAAGAACTCTGTGTGTGTTGTTGTCTGGTCAGATTATTCTAGATCCCAAAGGGCCATCAGTCAAATGTAATATGATTGGGTCCCATAAGTCAGGGCCTGTCATATCCCTGTTCATATCATCACTGCCACACTCTCTCTCTGTCTATATTAGTTTTCATTGGAGATTTCATTGTGCAACACTATACTGAGAGAGAGAGAGAGAGACAGAGAGAGAGGGAGAAGGAGACATGGAGAGAGAGGGTGAGAGAGGGAGAGAGAGAGATGGAGAGATGAGAGAGAGGAGGAGAGGAGAGATGGAGAGAGAGAGGGAGAGATGGAGAGAGAGAGGGAGAGATGGAGAGAGGGGGAGAGAGAAACACATGCACACCAATATTGCATGAACACAGAAATGCACACAAGTAATCACGCATGCACACATTGATTGCTGCATTGAGAACTGATATGAGGGTCAAATCAAAGAGTCAGAGCACATCACAGAGTGTGTTTGGATCGGTGCAAATTATTATATTATGCTAATGCTAGGTATCAAGGGACGGGAGAATTTTCAAATCAAATTCAATCTAGCATTATTGTATCATCCAAGTACACACCCACACCTTTCTCTCTCTCGATCTCTCAACCCCCCCCCCCACACACACACATGCACGGCCACGCAAAGACACATACACAGTACATACACTAACACGCACAACATACAAGCAGGGTGTATCACACCTGAATAAACATAGTGTACTTAGTATACTTTCCAGTTCCACACGTATACTTGTAGTCTACTACATTTTACCCAGGACAAATCAGACCTCAACGCTGAGACAACGTTATGTGGTGGTTGTGTTGGGATGTAGTATCTGCTGATGAACAACCTGCGTCTCTACATTGTTGTGAATGGGTGCGTGCGATAGGGCACGTTGTCTTTGGTCGCAGGGATACTTTCAAAACACAGGCACTGGTTGCAGGTTATTTTACAGACAACACACACGCTCTCTGTGGCAGTCCGTGCAGCCTTTTAAGTCTTCAGCTCCTCTCAACTAACTGTCACCATGGATACGGCTGGGAGGAACTGAAGACTGACAACGCCACACAGGAGTTCAGGGTGTGTSTGTGTGTGAGAGTGTGTGTGWGAGTGTGTGTACCTGTCTGTTCATATAGATGTATATAACAGGGTTGATGACTGTAGATGTCTTGGCCAGCAGCGAGGGGACTATGGTGACCTCAGGGGTCAAAAGGTTGCGAGGGCCAAAAGTCGACAGCAGGGCCGCAACACCGTACGGCAGCCAACACAACAGGTAACACGCGACCATGGTTACCACCATCACCAGCACGCGTTGCTCACGACGACGGGTTACCACCGTGCTCACATTGCTCACCTGGAGGGAAGACACACACACACACACACACACACACATAGACTTTAACGAACTTGTTAACACATTCTCATTTTAGATAGAAAAACAAGCTAGTTAAAGTCTATACATTAATGAGCCTCAGAAGTCTCCCTAACAACCTCAATCCCCAGGAATCCTCAAATTACTTCATCCTGTACTCTTCTTAAGGAAGATTGTGCGTGCATCCAAGAAAGTAAGTTTTGGGGTTGATGATCGACGACAATTAATGATCTTTAGTTACTCTGTTACATCTGTAGCTGTATTATATAGCACTGTTGCTATTCTGCAGTTTAAATATATTTCAGATACTCCATGTTGTTTACATTGAGTGCCAGTTTCAAATTGATTGCACAAGTATTCATACAGAAGATAGTGTTATTTAGAGATAGTTATTGTATAGCGATTTGGGATCATCAACTAGATTAAGCCATGGGCCAATTATTTATTAAGCAGATGGTCAGYGGGCCGGAACACTACAAATAATTGGCATATTGCATATTGACCGCAAGAAGTCCAAACAGTTACACTATTTTTAATTTTTGTATTTTTTTRCCACCCCCTTTTTTCTCCCCAATTTTCGTGGTATCCAAGTGGTAGTAGTTAGTCTTGTCTCATCGCTGCAACTCCCGTACGGACTCGGGAGAGGCGAAGGTTGAGAGCCTTGCATCCTCCGAAACACATCCCAACCAAGCCGCACTGCTTCTTGACACAATGCCCATCCAACCCGGAAGCCAGCCGCACCAATGTGTCGGAGGAAACACCGTACACCTGGCGACCGTGTCAGCGTGCACTGCGCCCTGCCCGCCACAGGAGTCGCTAGTGTGCGATGAGACAAGGATATCCCTGCCGGCCACACCCTCCCTAACACGGACGACTGGGCCAATTGTGCGCCGCCCCATGAGCCTCCTGGTCGCGGCCGGCTGCGACAGAGCCTGGGCTCGAAACCAGAATCTCTAGTGGCACAGCTAGCACTGCGATGCAGTGCCTTAGATCACTGCGCCACAGATACACTATTTGACAAAAACATAATAATTTCAAACCTTGCTTACATTGGAATACGATCACATATCTCTCTATTATACGTGGGAATACTTTGGAACAGATTTTCTGAAGCTACAAATTAATTACTTACTTAAAAATTACTTAAAAGTAAAAGTAATGACTTACTTAAAAATTACTTAAAAATCATACAATGTGATTTTCTGTATTTTTGTTTTAGATTCCGTCTCTCACAGTTGAAGTGTACCTATGATAAAAATTACAGACCTCTACATGCTTTGTAAGTAGGAAAACCTGCAAAATCGGCAGTCTATCAAATACTTGTTCTCCCCACTGTATATGAATTTATATATATGAGTAGGCTGATACCCAAAATCATGGACTCAAGATCCATAGGTAAAGCTTGACATTGCAATATGAATGTTCAATGTGTATATTTAGATTTTTTCAAGTCGGACACCATTTTAATCGATCACTAGACCAGAAATAGTTAGAAGTTTACATTTTTCCCCTACTTCCTCATTACGCAGAGGSTAGTTATGGATCATATCACCTCCACCTTACCCGACACCCTTGACCCACTTCAATTTGCATACCGCCCCAATAGATCCACAGACAATGCAATCGCCATRGCACTGCACACTGCCCTATCCCTTCTGGACAGAGGAATACCTATGTAAGAATYCTGTTCATGAACTATAGCTGTTACGGACGTTTAAAGGAGTGGACCAAGGCGCAGCGTGATATGAATCCATTCTTCTATTTATTCAACGAAGAACACTTAACAAACTCACAAAAACGAAACGTGAAGCCAACGTAGTGCTCACAGGCAACTAAACAAGGACAATCACCCACGAAATACTCAAGGAATATGGCTGCCTAAATATGGTTCCCAATCAGAGACAACGATAAACAGCTGCCTCTAATTGAGAACCAATCTAGGCAACCATAGACATACAAAACACCTAGACTCGTAACCACCCCATAAACATACAAAACCCCTAGACAGGACAAAAAACATATATCACCCTTGTCACACCCTGACCTAACCAAAAATAATAAAGAAAACAAAMAATACTAAGGTCAGGGCGTGACAATAGCTCAGCATTCAACACCATAGTACCTCCAAGCTCATCATTAAGCTCGAGGTAGCAACAGCGCAACAGCGTCTGAAGAAATTCGGCTTTGCCCCTAAGACCCTCACAAACTTTTACAGATGCACAATTGAGAACATCCTGTCGGGCTGTATGGAACATATGAAGAGACAAAAATCATACATAACAAAGAAAGCTGCATACAAGTTCACAAAACGGTCTGTCACACATTCACAACCCTGGTACGACAACTCCACTGCCCGTAACCACAAGGCTCTCCAGAGGGTGGTGCGGACTGCCCAACGCATCACCGGGAGTACACTGCCTGCCCTCTAGGACACCTACACCACCTGATGTCACCGGAAGGCCAAAAAGATTATCAAGGACATCAACCACCCTAGCCACGGCCTGTACACCCAGCTACCATCCAGAAGGCGAGGTCAGTACAGGTGTATCAAAGCTGGGACCGAGAGACTGAAAAACAGCTTCTATCTCAAGGCCATCAGACTGTTAAATAGCCATCACTAGCAGGCTACCACCCGGTTACTCAACATGAAGAGCCTGCGGCACTCCAGGACTAGGTTCCATGCCCTAGAGACAGAACTAAATATTGTATGGGAATTTCCATATATCAATGACACTAACAAAAGGGTTGAATTGTTCAGCAACATGTGCAGTAAATGCTAACACAGCTTTGGTGATGAAAGGTACATAATGCATTTATTGTAATCTCTCTATCAGGCGGCTGCATGCTGTGACATGGGCCTGGATGGTGCCACATCTTCAAGCTGCCAGACTGAGGACTGTGGCCTTCAGTTGTACTGGACGCAAGGGTCTTACCTGGAAACAAGATGCACCTGAGCTCTATTCTGAGTCTTATACCAAAGGGTCTAGAGATCCTTGAGATGTTTCTACAACTTCATTGGAGTCCACTTGTGGTAAATTKAATTGATTGGACATGATTTAGAAAGGCACAAACCTGTCTATATAAGGTCGCCCAGTTGACAGTGCATGTCAGAGCAAAAACCAAGCCATGAGGTCGAAGGAGTTGTTTGTAGAGCTCCGAGACAGGATTGTGTCGAGGRACAGATCTGGGGAAGGGTACCAAAAAATGTCTGCAGCATTGAAAGTCCCCAAGAACACAATGGCCTCCATCATTCTTAAACGGAAGAAGCTTGGAACCACCAAGACTCTGAGATATCAGGGGGAGAAAAGGGGCCCCTTTTTTGGTCCAGGGAGGTGAACAAGAACCGATGTTCACTCTGACAGAGCTCTAGAGTTCATCTGTGGAGATGGAGAAACCTTTCGAAGGACACATCTCTGCAGTAAGAAACCTGGCACATCCGTACGGTGCATGGTGTGGCAAATCATGCTGTGGGGATGTTTAGTGGCAGAGACTGGGAGACTAGCCCAGGATCGATGGAAAGATGAACGGAGCAAAGTACAGAGAGATACTTCATGAAAATCTGCTCCAGAGTGCTCAGGACCTCAGACTGGGGCCGAAGGTTCTACCTTCCAAGCAGACAACGACCCTACAGCCCACCACAAGACAACGCAGGAGTGGCTTCTGGACAAGTCTCTGAATGTCCTTGAGTGGCCCAGCCAGAGCCCAGACTTGAACCCGATCGAACATCTCTGGAGAGACCTGAAAATAGCTGTGCAGCTATGTGAAACATGGCCTTTACATTTTGAACAKGTTCTGTCATACTGAATGCAGCCCAGGCAAATGTAATCGATCATCACGCCATGGCATTGATCAACCAGTGGTGTGTTAGATACCACCCACATACGTTTGCTTGACACCCCTTTATTATCATACTGGAGGAAAAAATACATAAATAAAGAAATAATATATATGAATAAAATTAAAGAATGTGGGATATTTTTTTTAAATGAGTATTTATCTATTTATGTGTGCAATCATTCATCCATGCATTTATTTATCTAATTACGTGTGCATGTATTTATTTATTCATTTAATTCTAATTATGGCAGCTTTGATCCTCCATATCAGAACCACAAGTTCCATTCCTAATGTAAAAGAAGATGATGTCTGTGTGATTACTACATGTGGTGGTGATGAAGATAATACAAGTCCTGGACTGAGAAGCATCTGTACTGCCTGTCGTGATTCAGAACCTTAACTATCATCATTAAGTCCACAGTGGGTGATGGTATCCAAGCTAAACACTCAGACGGCTAGATGTTCTTTTCAACTAAACTGTCACATCTCTTAACTCTCTAAGCTCTAAACTCTTTTAATAAGCATGGGGAAATAACATTTTTGGTGAGAAGAGAAGGAGAGAAGTGTGTGTCAAAATAGTAGTGGGGTGAGGATTTGACACATACATGGAGAGTATGTGTTCAGCAAGTGGTGGTGCTACCGTTACACAAACCCCAGGCACTTAGRTCTAAACTCCAGGCACTTAGCGCTAAACTCAACTCTCTAAACTGTAAACTGATTGAAGGGTTAGAATAGGTCAGAGGTCGGGGGTTAGTTACCTGTTTGATAGCGCTGAGCAGCTTGCCGTAGCTGTACATTATGACAGAGAAAGGCAGTAACAGACAGAAGGTGAACAGACAGACGATGTAGGAGATGTTGTTGGGTGTCTGGGTCCTCCAGTCCACTGAACAGGTGGTTCCTAGAACACAGTACAACAATACACACTGTCAATATGAATACTGTTACTATGAATACTGTTGCGGTTACTATGAATACTGTTACTATGAATACTTTTACTGTTACTATAAGTACTGCTACTATGAATACTGTTACTGTTACTATGAGTACTGTTTCTGTTACTATGAATACTGTTACTATGAATACTGTTAATATTACTATGAATACTGTTAATGTTACTATGAATGATGTTACTATGACTACTGTTACTATGAATACTGTTTTTGTTACTATGAATACTGTTACTGTTACTATGCATAATGTTACTATGAATACCATTACTGTTACTATGAATAATATTGCTATGAATACTGTTACTGTTGCTATGAATACTGTTACTGTTGCTATGAATACTGTTTGTGTTACTTTGAATACTTTAACTATAAATACTTTTACTATGAACACTGTTACTCCTACTATGAATACTGTTACTATGAAGACTGTAACTATAAATAATGTTACTATGAATACGTTTACTATGAATACTGTTACTAGGTAATAAATACTGTAGTTCCATATGCCAACAGCTTTTCTTTGAATGGAAGACTTCTTATTGCACCTTCACACACACACACACACACACACACACACACACACACACACACACACACACACACACTACCACACTGGTCCTCGGGGCATAAGCTGCTCCCAGCAGCAGCGGGGGCAGTGTCAGGCCAGGCGTAGACCAGGAGAAACACACTCGGCACCGCTGTACGAGTCAGTACCATCGCCTGTATCCGACACAGCATGGTAAGCAACGCTCATAGGACAGATGCAGGGAGATCAGAGACACGATACCTGGAACCACCACAAGTGTCTGAGAGTAAGAGGGAGATTTAAATCCCCAATTAATTATTTGTATGTTTATCACTTTAGGCCATATTAAGTTCATTGAGAAAATCGAACTCAAGATCCCGACAAAAGTTCTGAATGCAGCTCTGCTGAACATTCAGTCATTTCTGCCTTTAAAAAAAATGGCTGACTTGCTTAAATAAATGTGTTTCTACTGAAATTTGAGATGTACAAACTACGCATAAGGGGATGACGAGTGGATAAGAGGCATCCGTAATTTTGATTAGACATTAAATAACGAGCTAGACGGACGTAGTCAATATAACTATTTGTTCAGCACTTTTGAAATGTAACAGCGACAGAATTCGAACATGGCGTTCTTACAGTATTCTCCCTGTACACCAAGTCAGTAGAAAAATAAGGGGAATATAAGCTGACAATGAAAGCTCTTAACAACATTTCAGAAAGTAGGCAAAATTAAGAGGGGGAAGGACCAAATTATTAGGGTGGAGGCACATTGGCTACTAACACACTTAATTTTATTTAACTAGTCAGTCAGTTAAGAACAAATAGTTATTACAATGATGGTCTACACCGCCAAACAACGCTAGGCCAATTGTGGTGCCGCCTATGGACTCCCAAACACAGCTGGTTGTGAAACAGCTGGATTCGAACGGGTGTCTGTAGTGACGCCTCAGCACTGAGATGCATCCTAGACCGCTGCGCCACTCATACATACACTTAGAATTCATTTCTTAGCTACAGTATACATATCTCCCTGGCATATTACATTATTTTGCAGCAGTATACAAGACATTTTTGGACTCACCTTGTTGTGGTGTGCTCACTTGAACAGGACAGTGGAGTGGCGGTCTTTCGTGGGCAAATTGTGTCATCAAACTTTGTTATAAAAGTCTGGCATTCTCTGGATTTATGSTGCATTCAAAACAACTGGGAACTCGTAAAAAAACAAGGTCGAATCATGATGACGTCAGTGATCTTCAGCTCGAGCTCTAGAGAGAGGCCTAGTTCCCAACTTGCGATTCCGAGTTGGATGACCTTTCAAAAAAACTTCAGAGTTCCCAGTTGTCTTGAACTCACTGAAGTCAGATTTTCAAGTCCTGAGTTTCCAGTTGTTTTGAGCGCGGCAGAAGTCATGCTGGATTGACAGCAGGGCCAATGTTGAATGTTTATCCTTTTAAACTATGAAAAGAGACCCTTAAACCCAGACTCGGGACCCATCCACTGAATAGTAGGCTAGTGATGGCAGTTAGCCACTGATTCCTTCCAAACCACTCATTGTTGAATTTGCGATTTCCAACTTGTTGTTTAATGTTTATGTCCAATGGCCTATGAGCACCGATACATTTTATCTATAATTTCTCTTCATTYTTTKTCTTCATATGACAAGGATTATAAAGGATTTGCCAGTAGATTGTCGACTTGATTCATGATGATGACRGCTAGCTTACAAACTAAGATTTTTAAAGTATGATGTTGACATGATCAGATCAGTCCAATCAAAGCTACTGTAGATATAACGTGGTTTGACGTCATTTTCAACTGTGGGCAATGACCTTGAMCRTTCTTGGATMGGCACTACTAATGTAACTCTATGGCAGCACCCATGGGGCTTGAATTTGTGAGCTCTACCCTTACATTTGGCAGTGACTTAGTGTCCCCAAGAGTGACAGAACAGTGAGCCAATCACAGCGCAACTAGAGAACATTACCAACCCCTACGTTCCCGTATTTTCCACCCCACCACCACAGAAAGCACTGAGCTACGCTGAAACACRTGCATTTTGGAGCTGCCTTACTCAAGAAAAAAAAGARCAAGTTTGTATGCGGCTTTATTAACTCCATTGAATTACATTGTTTGCAAACTGATATCAAACACATTTAGTGAATACTTTCATCTGAGCTGCGTTTGTTGGCAAAAGGAAATTATTTCAATTGGTTAAGGTTAGGGTTTGGGGTTGTGGTAGGCTAAGTTTAGTCGATAAATATGGCACACACACCCACACTAGGCTACTCACCCAAACAGGAGTTGATGAAGCCATACCAGACGCATCCGGCCCTACCGATCAGCCACCTGCCCTGCGTGGCAGCGGCGAAGCTGAACGGTGTTCCGAGCACGCAGACCAGCAGGTCCGAAACACACACACTCAACAGCAGGACGTTGATGGGCGAGCGCAGCGTATGGTACCGGCAGAATAACGTTAACACCAGGAGGTTGTTGAGGAAACCGAATGTACCTATGAACCCCAGACACACTGCCACCACGAGATGTCCCGTAGGACTCAGYGAACCTGAGCCTCCTCCCTGCGTAACCACCGTCTTACCGTCACTGACTCCCCATGGGCAGCTCACGCCGCAGCTCAGACTAACGTTAGACACTATCATACCGGCCCGTTAGTTACTCTACAGGTGGCCGGTGGAGTTTGGAGGAAAGATAATCCATTTGGTTTGGTCTCTCTGTCTCTGTCAGCCCATCACGGGAGGAGCACAAACAGCCGCGTGAAACATTGTAGTGTTTACTCACATCCAACTCTGCTATATGGGCTGGAGAGAAAAAGGACACCACTAAAAAAGTGAATGTCCGTTCGCTGTTAGCTGAAAAACAACATCTCTTCATCAGGTGAAGCAACTCCGAATTCTACTGGGTAGAAACCGCAGTCCTCTCCTGCGCCCCGCTCACCGACTGGCTGCGTAAAGTTCAGTTAACTCTCAGTGAAGGATGTGTGTGTGTTTCCCTCCCCGTGGTCCACCGTGTGTACTCGGAGGTCATCTTGCTCTGCCGGCCACCGGGAGTCTGCTCGCGCTTTTAAAGGTGTGACGTTACATATCCTGATGCAAGAGAGTGTAAGGGAAATGATTGGTTGGGAAAGGGGGCACATGGCAGCATAAGTGGTCATTTAATAATAATAATAATAATAATAATAATGATGTTTCATTGTCACATACACGAATAGGTGCAGTGCAATATGTTATTTTACAGGGTCAGCCATATTTGTTGAGTAGTATGGRGCCCCTGGAGCAAATTAGGGTTAAGTGTCTTGCTTAAGGGAACATCTACAGATTTTCCACCTTGTCGGCTCAGGTATTCGAACCAGCGACCTTAGTTACTGGCCCAACGCTGATAAGAGAGAAAAGGATATGTCTCTCTTCCTCCTCTGTGTTTTATTCATWAAACTGGTGTTTGTTGTTGATATATCCTTTCAACAAAACAGGAAACTGGAAATGCTTCTCTCCAAACCTGCCATATTCATTCTCCTCTCTAATGAATTGGGGTTCCCACCAACCTGTTGTTCTTCAAAGAAAACATACTGTACCTACATAGACGACAGATACTTGGTCGATGTGATGTAGCCTACACATTTCAGCACATTGGACAGCACCTTTCAGGCAGGAAGTTTGATYGARGTATCAAAGKCAGATTTTTGATTCTCTGAAACAGMGATTTCTGATCCGACTTCCTCTAGTTATTATTATAAGGGAAAAAATGTTGAACAAATTCGGGGGCAATAGAAAGCAGTAGCTAGAGAGATTATTCTGATTGGGTTAGGTCAGCCAATGTAATTCACTGTCAGAGCACTGGGAAATCAATGCTATTGGGCTGGACACACAGAAACGCACAAGCACATGCACACARACACATTTATCAGGGCAGAGTGAGTTGTTATTTTCAAGACTTGTGTTAGCTCCCAAAGCTAATACCCTTTAGCTCAGGGAGTTAACACAGTCTTGTGATGTGCAGATGACCTGGGTTCAAACCATGTACTTCCACATCACATTGCTCTGCTAATATTCAAAGAGAGAGCGCACTCGTCTCTGTGTGTTTTAAGGATGAGGGATCATGGCAAGCTCAAGGTCATAATGATGGAGACTGATTAACTTCTCTGGGATATGTGGGACGCTAGCGCTCGCCAACAGCCAGTGAAATTGCAGGGCGCCAAATTCAAAACAACAGAAATCCCATAATTAAAATTCCTCAAACTTACAAMTATTTTACACCATTTTAAAGATAAACTTCTTGTAAATCCAGCCACCGTGTCCGATTTCAAATAGGCTTTARGGCGAAAGCACACCAAACGATTATGTTAGGTCAGCACCTAGTCACAGAAAACCATACAGCCATTTTCCAGCCAAGGAGAGGGCTCAAAAAGTCAGAAATAGCAATTAAATTAATCACTAACCTTTGATGATCTTCATCAGATGGCACTCACAGGACTTCATGTTACACAATAAATGTGTGTTTTGTTCGATAAAGTTAAACTTTATGTCCAAAAACCTCATTTGAAATTGGTGTGTTATGTTCAGAAATGCATTGTCTCAAACAAACATC
>NW_019943201.1:149879-164148 GCF_002910315.2 Salvelinus sp. IW2-2015 | reverse complement strand
TTCATAAGCGCTGACCTGACATCCATTCCCTGCCGGATCGTTAGCCATGAACAGTATGTTGTGCCAGCGTATCAGCCTCCAGTTTGATAGAGTTTGTTTTGTTGTTTTGTACGTCTTGCTTGCCTTGAACTTACCTCCGTTTTGTCTGTCTACAGTCGTTCACCCGGAACACTCATCCCATCCCTACCTGGTCGTCGGTGACTTCAGTTACTTCCTTGGATCTGCTTACTCAATTCCATCAACTCACCTCCGCTGCCCGCTCCGCTACTTGGATTTTTCTATCACTACATTTAAACTTGTAAATAAATACTCACCTTCGTCTTACTCTCCTTGTCCTGGTCTGCTTCTGGGTTCTACTTTAGAGAACCGTGACAGCAACCGCTGTGTCAGATTTCAAAAAGGCTTTACGGCGAAAGCACACCTTGCGATTATGTTAGGTCAGCGCTAGTCACAGAAAAACATACAGCCATTTTCCAAAGAAGGAGAGGTGTAAGAAAAGTCAGAAATAGKGTTATAAATATTCACTTACCTTTGATGATCTTGATTGGAATGCACTCCTAGGAATCCCAGTTCCACAATAAATGTTTGTTTTGTTCGATAAAGTCCATCATTTATGTCCAAATACATCCTTTTTGTTTGCGCGTTTAGTTCACAAATCCAAACTCACGAGGTGCGGGCAAGTCCAGGCGAAAGTTCAGACAAAGTCCAAAAAGTTATATTACAGTTTGTATAAACTGTATAGAATCAATCTTTAGGATGTTTTTATCATAAATCTTCAATAATGTTTAAACCGGACAATTCCTTTGTCTTTAGAAATGAAAAGGAACGCAGCTACCTCTCACGGCCGTGCGCATGATTTAGCTCATGGCACTCTGCCAGACACCTGACTCAAACAGCTCTCAATCTCTCCCCCTTCACAGTAGAAGCCTGAAACAAGGTTCTAAAGACTGTTGACATCTAGTGGAAGCCTTAGGAAGTGCAATATGACCCCATAGACACTGTATATTCGATAGGCAATGACTTGAAAAACTACAAACCTCAGATTTCCCACTTCCTGGTTGGATTTTTTTCTCAGGTTATACTCACAGACATCATTCAAACAGTTTTAGAAACTTCAGAGTGTTTTCTATCCAAATATACTAATGATATGCATATTCTAGCTTTTGGACTGAGTAGCAGGCAGTTTACTCTGGGCACCTTTTTATCCAAGCTACTCAATACTGCCCCCCAGTCCCAAAGAAGTTAATGCGTACGGACGCACACACACACACCTCTTCTAGACTGTTGTCTTTGCTGTTCTACCTGGAACTCAGGGTCAGAGATAAAAAGAAAGATCAAATAAAAGAGAGAAAGAGAGAGGGAGGAGACAAAGTGACAGAGAAGGAGAAAAATAAAAAGATCACCAGCTGTTATCATGTTTGTGTTTCTGGTAACATTGTCCTTTAGCTGTCCTGCTAATACAGCACTGTGGAAATAAATGGAGAGAGAAAGAGGGAAGATAGAGAGAGAGAAGGGAGGGAGGGAGAGGGGAAGGGAGGGAGAGAGAGAGGGAGGATATAGAGAGGGGAGGGAAAGATAGGGAGGATAGAGAGAGAGAGACACAGGCTGGTGAAGGACCTGCATTTACTGTTATTAAGAGTATCTCTCTCTCTCTATCCTCCCTCTCCCCCCTCTCTCTCTCCTCCCTCTCTCTCTCAATTTCATTTCAATTTAAGGGCTTTATTGGCTTGGGAAACATATGTTAACATTGCCAAAGCAAGTGAAGTAGATAATAAACAAAAGTGAAATAAACAATAAAATTAACAGTAAACATTACACTCACAAAATTTCCAAAATAAGAAAAACACATCAGGCCTGAGAGGATCTGCACAGAAGAATGGGAAAAACTCCCCAAATACAGGTGTGCCAAGCTTGTAGTGTCCTACCCAAGAAGACTCGAGGCTGTACTCGCTGCCAAGGTGCTTCAACAAAGTACTGAGTAAAGAGTCTGAATACTTATGTAAATGTGCTATTTCATTTTTTAAATTTTTAATACATTTGTAAACATTTCTAAAAACCTGTTTCTGCTTTGTCATTATGGGGTATTGTGTGTAGATTGATGAGGGGGAAAACAACTATTTAGTCCATTTTAGAATAAGGCTGTAACGTAACAAAAGAAAAAGTCAAGGGGTCTGAATATTTTCTGAATGCACTGTATGTGTCTAATATGCATTTCATACATTTGGCAGGAGGTTAGGAAGTGCAGCTCAGTTTCCACCTCATTTTGTGGGCAGTGTGCACATAGCCTGTCTTCTCTTGAGAGCCTTAAGAGCCAGGTCTGCCTARGGCGACCTTTCTCAATAGCAAGGRTATATATAGTCAAYGATTTCCTTAATTTTGGGTCAATCACTCACAGTGGTCAGGTATTCTGCCARTGTGTACTCTCTGTTGTGGGGCAAGTACCATTCTAGTTTGCTTAGTATTTTGCTTATTTCTTTCCAATGTGTCAAGTAATTATCTTCTTGTTTTCTCTCTCCCTCACTCTCTCCCCCTCTACCCTCCCCTTGTCAAGGGACTGGTTGAGCTGTGAGTGAGTGAGGGCCTGAAGTCAGAAACACATCTGTATCCATTTACACACACCATTACACACATTCTAATCACCAATCAACAAACACAAACACTGACAAAACACCACCACACACACACACACACACACACACACAACACAACACACACCACACACACACACACACACACACACACACACACACACACACACACACACACACTTAGAGCTGAAGCATCAGAGGACTGTCCCTACTGACAAGGGACAAGTACAAAAAGGTGAGAAATGGAGAGATGAGAGGGACTATTTGGTGGGGAACGTAACAAAATGGGGGCTCGTCTGGGATCTTGTTTCCCATGAGTATAGTGGTCTTTATAAGTCACCTACTCTGAAGCTCTGCCATCCCAGATTAGGAGTGTTCAACATACACTTCTGTGGTAGAGTTTCTGCCACATAAAAAACATGAACTGGCGCACACCCAGAGAAAATTATTTGATGTAGAGGTGCTGACTAACGGCGAAAAAACTATAAGCTATAAAAACAAAGACAGTCACACACTCTATATATAAACTCCCAATAATTTATTGGGTAAATCACCAACGTTTCCGCATCACTGTGCCTTCTTCAGGGTGACTGACATCCACCCAGAGGGGTTATAAGATTGGTGGAAGCATTTTCAAGGTTGCATAAACACACAGGCTAATAWTTWTTTTTWTTTTTAAACATGGACTTTAAGTTAAAAAGCATTTGTGGAAAACCCCTACATGGGACATGCTATATAAATGTACGAAGGCGAATCATTATGATATCAAAGTTGCACATGCTGATTTGAAAGCAGTATATAGTTTACACTGCTTTGGTGGAGGAGGAGATCCTCCCGGAGAGGGAGGCTGATGAAGAGTTCCTACGGGTGGTAGAGTARACCTCAACTGCGATTGGTAGAACTAAAGGCAAAATAGTAACGACAGAAATTAGCACTTGAGCACAAGGAAAGGGAACAAGGAAAGTGAGCATGCCATTCGAGTAAGAGATAGATCTGGAAGCACTCTGAATCCAGTCAGGCCGTCCTGCACCCTCAGCAGAGTTTGATCTTGGTCGGAACAGCCGACTTGTACCGCCTTTCAATAAAAAGGAGCTAGGAGCTGGATGTATATTTACTTATTGAACGGATTGCCACATCCCTAAAAATGGCCCACGAGACATTGTGCTCCAGTGGTCTTGAGAGACGTGGACTGTTAACACCTTTATTGGCTCTCCCTATTTGATTATCTAGAAACAATCCTTTATTTGATCTTCCCTGTTTTCTTTTGTTTTGCTTCCTGTCTTTAAGTTTGGTGGTTTTTCTTTTGTTGCCTCTTCTTGGGCAAATTTGTGGGCGCAGGTGGGTGTCTTTTAGGACCCAGTTGTTGTTAGTCAACTTTCAGTGGACACCCATAAGTGTCTTTCACTTTGTTTTGGTTGTTGTCGTGATGCTTTGTTAGTTCCTCTGTTTGAGCGACATTTTTCATTTCTTGCTGGAACGTAACAAATAAATCTAGTTTATTGGTCGCGTAAATAGTTTAGCAGATAATATAGCAGGTAGCGAAATACTTATGTTACTAGCTCTAACAATGCAGTAAAATGTCCAACAAGTACACAACACAATAGGTATTATATTATTTTTTTTACAAGAAATCTAATTAACAACCAATTAATCCAACGCAATATATACGTATATACAACCGGATGAGTTTACACAAGATATACTAAGAATGACATGTACAGCAGTAGATAGACTAAGAAATGCACATCGTACAAGCAGTACATACCTAAGAATGAATGTAACGTCTAATGAGATACAGATAAGCAGAGTAGCTAAGAATGCTGTACAGCAGTAGATATACTAAGAATGACATGTAACAGTTAACTAGAAAGACCAGTAGAGTTTCAAGAATGGACGTACACACAGTAGATAGACTAAGAATGATTCACATGCTACATACGATATACTATACTAAGATGAATATGTTACAACAGTAGAGATATTACTCACACATGAATGGTACAGCAGTAGATTATACTAAGAATGATCACGCATCACATACATATACAGAGATATACTAAGAATGATACGTCAACGGACTCACAAGCAGTAATATACAGCAGTAATTCTAGAAGCTACGTGACACAAGTAGATATACTAAGAATGGATATGATACGCACGTACAGTATATATATAAGAATGATATGTACACGCAGTAATATACTAAGGATAATAGATAATATAGCAGTCAGTAGACATACCAAATGTCCAGAGATTATAAGAATGAGCTACCAGTATAATAATGTTTACAGCAGTACGATATACTAGAGATAGACCTAATACAGAATAATAATGATACAGCAGTACCTAGTATAGAAATGATACTGAACCACGTAATTACGAATGCATGTAAGCCATTACCCTAGATATACTAAGAATGATATGTACAGCAGCTAGATATCATAAGAATGATATGTACAGCAGTACACTAGATAATACACAATGTAGAGAACATAGAAATCCCGATGTGTACAGCAAGTACAGTATATAATACTAAGAATGGATTGTACAGCAGTAGATATACTTAAGAATGGATATGTCACAGGCAGTACAGATAGATTACTACTAAGAATGACATTACATCAGTAGATATACTAAGACATGATATGTACAGGCAGCTAGAATATACAAAAGAATCGATACGTCACGCATAAGCAATATAGCTAGAATATATCGACAGCAGTTTAAATACTTAAAAGATGATACGATACACACAATATGAGTGAATATTGCAGTAAGAACTGATATAGATACACTGGTAAGCAGTAAATTACTACAGAATGATAATGACACGTCAGTAATACATATAAGAAATGAATATGTACAAGGCATAGATATACTAAGAATATATGTACGTACAGTCAGAGTATAAGCAAAGTCGATACAGCAGTAGACATACTCAACGAATTGATACTGCTACAGCAGTAAGTAGACTTACAAAATGATACTGTACAGCCAGTCAGATTCACAATACAATGATATTGTACAGGCAGGTACCTAGTAATACAAGATAAGAATAATGTACAGCTTACAGTAGAATACTACGCAAGATGATATGTAATCGCGTACAGCTAGATATACGCTAATATGAATGACAAGGCAGTAAGATATAGCTAGAATGCTATGTACAGAATATATATCATGACGCTACAGCGAATATACTCAAGAACGATTTCTACCTTCACCATTTCTATCTTAACCTGTCTCCCCTCTCTCATGGTTGTGCTGGCTGGGTGTGTGTGTGTGGTGTCTGTATGCGGGTGTGGTTTTGTGATGCGTCTCAGAACTGTAAGACAAGGTAAACCAGCCTCATTAAGGCCTTCCTCCTCTGCCCACTTTTTCCTCTCCACTCCTCACTCCTCTAGTCTCCTGCTTCTCCTCTCCCTTCTTCCTCCTCCCTGACAATCTTCTCCTTCTCTCTTCCTGAAACCCTCTCCTTCCCCTCTCTTCTCTAACTCTTCTCTTCCCCCTCTTCTTTAACTCTCCCTTCCCCCTTCTCAAATACTCTTCCTTTTCCCCCCTCTCTTCCTAACCTCTCCTCTTCCCCCTCTTTCTCTACTCCTCTTCCCTCCTTCTCTTTATAACCTTCTCCCTTTCCCCTATCTTCTCTAACCTTCTCCTTCCCCCTAAAGTCTCTAACTCTCTCCTCCCCTCTCTTCTGACTAACCGGGTCTCTCGCCCTCTCCTCTCTCTCCTCTCCCCTCTCTTCTCTAACCTCTCCTTCCCTCTCATTCTCTAACCTCTTCCTTCCTCTCCTCTCAAACCTCTCTCCTTTCCCATCTCCCTTCTCCTTTCCCCCTCTCTTCTTAAACCTCTTCCCCTCCCCCTCCCTCTTAACTCTCTCCTTCCGCCCCTCCTCCCTCTCTCTTCCCCTTCTCTCTCTCTTCCCTTCTCAGGGAAGACATTTTTTCCCCTCCACTTGGATAATCGATTCTGTCCAGTTCAAGGATGAGTCACTTTCTCTTTCTTCTCTTACTCATTCTCTCTCGAACTCCCTACTGTTTCTCTCTCTTTCTCTCTCTACCCTTTTTCTTTGTCTCTCTCTCTATCCACCCTTTTCTAATTGTCTTGTTGATTGTTTGTTATTCTGTGGTGTTTTGAAACAAGCAGGAAACCAAAATATGAATCCAGAGTTGATCCAAAAATCAGTTTCTTACAAAATATCAGATGTGTTGCTTACGACTCTGTTGTCCTCAGCAATATTACTAAGCATCAGTTATAGCACTACCAGCAGAGCCAGCACGCAAGCACCACGACACCACACACACACACACTACAACACACACACCACACACCACACCACAACACACACACACATCACAACACACACACAAGACACCGCATCTTCAGATATCATTATTCTTATACTTAAAAATTTTGTCTGTCACCACCATTAACCTATAACCGTTTACAGGACTTATAACACATATATCTGTATTCCTGTAATATTACAAATTACAATAGTACTTCATTACAATACAACAACATCATTCTACTTTCAATGACACGTTACATCGTCAGGACATACACGGTGGACTCAGTGTTGAAGTCATGTAAAGTGCTACAGGTTACAGCAGAATGTGGTTTAATATCCCTGATCACGAGCAAGATATCACCATAACAATCAGAGATTTACAGCAGTATTTACACACACACATATCACACACAACACACAACACACAACATCACACACGCCCACATCCAACACACACACAACACACACCACACACACAACACACATCACACACACACACACAAACATCAGAAACACACACACACGCGCATGAAGTCATTACAGAATAATAATCCCTAGAGCATCGCATACATAATATTCAGACTTCATATTTGGACCCTGTGAGCGACTTGTAATACTAAAACATGATATATATATATATATGAAATTATAACTAAATATATAACTATATTATAACTTAATCTACTGAGCAATGCAGTCGGTTGCTTTGTCCAGTGTTTCCTTCGTAGGACTCACATGTCTGTTCTATGAAGTATATTTCTATGGCACGCCCTCAGTCGCTACGTTACTGAGTTCACTGATTGTCAGAGTCTCTAGTACACAGGTGGGCTGGTCTGTAGGTTAGGTCCTGTGGTTAAATGGTTGTAATTATACGGGAAGATGATGTAGTTTCCGGTCTGTAGGTTTGGTCTCGTGGTTAAAGTCTGTAATTATAGGAAATGTCTGTAGTTGCCTGTCTGTAGGGTTTAGGTCTGTGGTTAAAGTTGTATTATAGGGAGATGACTGTGGTTTCCTTCTGTAGGCTCTTACGTTGTAGGGTTAAATGTCCTGTAATTATTAGGGGAATGTCTGTGGTTTCCTGTCTGTAGGTTTAGGGTCTGTGGGGTTAAAGGTCAGTAGTTCTGGAGTCTGTTCAGCTACTTTCCCCATAAGAAGTCCAGAAGCAGGATGCTGCCTGTTTTAATATGGTTCCACTGGCACCGCTCTAGACCCTGGCACTCTGATCATGAACGCAGACCCAGGCGAAACAACGTTCTACCTATAACAGAGAGAGAGAGAGAGAGATGTTTAGAGCGAGAAGATGTTAGAGGAGAGATGGTTTAGAGAGGGATGTTAGAGAGGATGTTAGAGAGAGATGTTAGAGAGAGAGATGTTAGAGGAGATCTTAGAGAGAGAGATGTTCGAGGAGAAATGATATAGAGAGAGATGTTAGAGAGAGATGTTAGAGAGAGCTGTTAGGAGAGAGATTGTTAGAGAGGATCTTAGAGAGAGAGTGTTAGAGAGAGAGATGTTAGAGAGAAGTACTTAAAAAAAGAGAGAGAATGTTAAGAGAGAGATGTTTAGAGAGAGATCTTAAAAAGAGAGGCGGTGTTAGAAAGAGAGATGTTGAGAGAGAGAGAGAGATGTTAGAGAGAGATCTTAGAGAGAGAGAGAGATGTAGAGATAGATCTAAAGAGAGATCTAGAGAGAGATCTTAGAGAGATCTTAGCGAGAGAATTTAGAGAAGAGAGAGAGATCTTAAGAGAGATCTTAGGAGAGAGAGTGTGGTGCTGTGTGTGTTGTCATGTGTGTACCTTTAGTTGGCAATTGCCTGAGATTGTTCAGCTGTGAGTCTCCCAGAGCCACTTCACACTCCTGCTGCTGTCACACCATGCACTGCCCCTGCACCTACATCGCACGCACACACACACACAACCACCACACACCACACAGCACACACACACAACACACACACACAGAACAGTTTTAAGGATCATTAGGTTCGAAGTTTTGCGCTTCAAAAAAGCATTAAATGTATTTCTGACAAGATAACAGTTTAAACCCAAAGAGCATTGAATGCAGCCTCATTCTACACTGCTTCGTTTCTGAACTCTCTACCTGAAGAGGCCTGTTCTCCGTGCCTGTGGGAGCTGTAGTTAAATGTTGAGTCCTGTGGTTGTTGTTGTTTTGAAAGAGGTGTTAGGCCTTGCCCTACCCCCGCTGGTTTCTGTTTCGTCATCATGGTCCGGACAGTGGCATTTTGGGAAGCTCCATATCTCTTCCAGTGTAGNCACTCACGGCTAGCTCCCTCTGAGCTAACATTGGACGAGCCCAGTGCAACGTTGTTGTCAGATATCTTTGCAACCTTATTAACTGCCTTTAGAAATATCATTACCTTATCCACCTGGTCATAGCGTCTCAACTTGTCTCTCTCTTCTAGTTAAACTATCATCAACTTTTAACAGTAACCACTTCTTACATGGCGGTTACATGTCACTTCATGGAAGATACCACAGCTTACTAACAGTCAGACAGGGAGACTGCATATGCGCCACATCCGTTCCCACTGAGTAGGTCTCTTGAAAACGGCGAACAAATTAATTACTGAAGGAAAAAGTGAGGCAATTTTGATACTTAAGGTATAGTTTAGCAATCTAGACTTACTTTGATACCCTTAAGTACATCAAAAACCAAATACTTTCAGACTAACTTTCTTATGCTGGCCAGGCAGTATTAAGTAGCTGGATGAAAGTGCACAGACCGGTGCCCTAGTAAACTGCCTGCTCCTCCATCCCATTGCTTAATATATGCCATATTATTATTCGTATTGGATAGAAACCACTCTGAAGTTCTTAAAACTGGTTTGAAATGATGGTTGTGAAGTATAACAGAACTCATATTTTGCATGCAAAAAATCTTGAGAAAAATCCAAACACGAAAGTCGGGCAATTCTGAGTTTGGTAGATTTTCAATACAGCATCTATTGAGAACGAACAGTGGATATGCTGAAGTTTGCACTTCCTACGGCTGTCCAACTAGATGTCAACAGTCTGTTATAAAAACCTTTGTTCTGATGCCTACTACTGTGAAGTGGGCCGAAGGAGAAACAGGAAATAGTCAGTCTGACCATTGACCTGGTGTAACGGCATGCGAAATGGCTAGCTAACGTAGCGCGGGTCGTGTGCGCTAGCAGCCTTTCAGCCGCTTACGTCACTTTGCTCTGAAAACCTAGAAGTGAGTGGTTCCCCTTTGCTTCTGCAAGTCGCTGTGTGCCTTTGGGAGCGCATGGGTAACAATTGCTTTCGTGCGGTTTTGACTGTTGTTATGGTGTGCAAGGGTCCTGGGTCGCCGGCCCGGGTCGAGGGACGGCCGCTAAAGTTAAACCTGTTACACTGGCCATGGCTCCTGCCATGTGCATTCACATGAGAGGGAGCTATGTTCCCATCGCACATCTGAAGTCAATGTAATTTGCCGTTGGAACGTTTATTCAAGATTTATGTTAAAACATTCTAAAGATTGATTCAATACATCGGTTTGACATGTTCTACTGACTGTTACGGACACTTTGGACAATTTCGTCGCTTTTAGTGAACACGCTCCTGATGTTGGATTTGTTTACCAAACACGCCTAACAAAAAATAGCTATTTGACATAAATGATGGACATTGCGCGAACAAAACGAAACATTTTCATGTGGAAGTGGAGTCCTGGGGTGCATTCTCCGACCAAGATCAGCAACAGGTAAATGAAAGATTTTATTAATGCTTTTGTGAGTTTTGCATTGACTCACAATTGGCGGGTAACTATTATGGCCTTGCTTTTGTGGCTGAACGCTGTTCTCGATTACTTGAAATTGTGCTTTTTGCCGTAAAGCGTTTGGAAACTGGACACCAGCTGGTGCTAAGGAACAAGTGTTATCTTTAAATTCTATGTAAAACAGTTTCTTCATTCGAAAGTTTGATATGATGCATATTTATGTTATTTTGACGTTGCTCTCCTGCAATAATTCTTACCGGATATTTTGGAGGCATTTTCTGGAACCATGGCGCCCAATTGTAAACTAATGCGTTTTCTGGAATACATATTAATTATCGTAAACCAACAAAAACATACTATGTATGTCTCACACATTGACCAGTCGCTTATGACGTTCATCTGAATGAAGATCATCAAAGGTAGTGATTGATATTTTTCTGCTATTTCTGCTTTTTGTGATCTCCTCTGTCTGTGGACTGGCAAAAAATGACTGTAGTATGGTTCTTTGATTTCGTGCGACGACCTAACATGGAATCGCTTTGTTGGTGCTTTCGCTCGAACAAGCCATTTAGAAAATCGGAACACTTTGTGGTTGTGATACGAACAAATTACCTTTTTAAAATGGTATAGGATACATGTTATGTTTGAAGAATTTAATATGAATATTCTGTGTTGAATTTGCGCAGACGCACTTCACTGGGCTTGTTGTCACTATTCATCCCGTTACACGGAGATTGCAGCCATAAATAGTTTAAATCTAAAGTATGATCAATTTAGGGGTGACTTTCATTTTACTTGAAGAGTTCTATTAAGGTATCTACCTGTTACTCAAGTATGATAATCTGTACTTTTCTACCAATGTATCCAGGCAGCAGGATGAGGAAAACACTGCTTATAGAGAAACATGTTCAAATATAGATGTTTAATTGAACAAAACAATTGTTTCCCATACCGGAGTCAACCCGGGCCGCCTGGTGAAAACAAGGAATCTCTAACCGCAGACCCATATGGGAGAGATCTGTGAAAAATTGACAGGACTATAGACCTATATGTTCCGTCTACAGCGGTGTATACGGTGTACTACAATATTAGTATTTAATTACATACATTCAATCCATTCCTTCTCATTATTCCTAATAATAAACTGCGAACTAAAACGACACCTTTCAGCAGACTGTGTTGTCAAAATATAAAGGCCAGATAAAACAGCCATAACAACGTAGCGAGTTACAACCAGTTTTGTGATCCCTCAAAGACGATCCGTATACTACGCATAAGAAAACGGGACGCCGTGTGATGGTTTGAGAAAGGTTCAACATTCTTCTGCATTGATGTTGTAGCGCTAGCTAGGTTGTTTAAACTTAATTATTTAATTCACGTTATATTGGAGTCAACGAAAGACATCCAATGTAGTATTTTGTTCACGTCACACCCATTGCAATTTCGTTTAAGAATGTACAAAAGCTAACTAGCGTTAAACGTTAACGTTAGATTGATACCGGAGAGCCAAGTCCTGTGACCACAAGGCGCATTACTGAACAGCTTCTACCACCCAACCATAACACCTGCCTCTAACCGGGATCTGCGCTCGTGCACCATCTTGCCTATCGTGCATTAAATGTAATTTGTCCCCCCACACCAAACCGCGCATCACGGACCACGCACGGTAAAAGTCAAAACAAACTCTGAACATATACATTAATTGTAGAGACAGGTCGAAAAGCATAAAACATGTATTCGGTACATGTAATTGACAATTCAATCCACAATAAAACACGGCCAACCGATCGTTTCTATCAATCGCTTGTTCTCCTTCCAAGCCTTTTCACGTTTAACATGATATGTTGATCGCATCTAAACGTGTCATTGTATTACCACTTGACTACGGCAAAGAACTTACTAGAACAACCTAACGTCCGGATAGGCAACCGCAAGATTAATCACATAAATATATGTGTGCTTATAGTTAACACAGAGGGAGTAAAATGCTTACTAAGATCAGTGAAATGGTAGCATAAGACAACAGCATGCTCGATTAGGAGACAGAGTTTCATTAAATAGTACCCGCGAAAACACGCAGTCTCAACGTCAACAGTAAGAGGCGACTCCCAGGGATCTTGCCTTCTAGGCAGAGTTGCAAAGAAAAAAGCCATATGTCAATGGCCAAATAAAAAGAAAGAGTAAAGTGGGCAAAAAAACACGGACACTGGACAGAGGAACTCTGCCTAGAAGGCCAAGCATCCCGTGAGTCTGTACTCCGAGACTTGGTGAGACGTTACTGTTTTCGATCAACTAGACACTAATGTGATTGTTCCTCTTGCTCAGTGTGCACCGAGGCCTCCCACTCCTCTTTCTATTCTGGTTAGAGGCCAGTTTGCGCTGTTCGGTCTAGTGGAAGGGTAGTACACGACAGCGTTGTACGAGATCTTCAGTGTCTTGCAATTTTCTCCATTGGAATAGCCTTCATTTTCTCAAAAGAAGAATAGGACTGATGAGTTTCAGAAGAAAGTTCTTTGCTTTCTGGCCATTGAGCAACTGCTAATCGAACCCACAAATGCTGATACTCCAGATACTCAACTAGTCTAAAGAAGGCCAGTTTTATTGCTTCTTTAATCAGAATAACAGTTTTCAGCTGTGCTAACATAATTGCAAAATGGTTTTCTAATGATCAATTAGCCTTTTAAAATTATAAACTTGGATCCAACTTGCCATTGGAACACAGGAGTGATGGTTGCTGATAATGGGCCTCTGTTCGCCTATGTAGATATTCCATTAAAAATCAGCCGTTTCCAGCTACAATAGTCATTTACAACATGTACAATGTCGACAGTGTATTTCTGATCAATTTGATGTTATTTTTTTTTTTAAGTGCTTTTCTTTAAAAAAAACACATATATATATATATATATATATATATACATACATATATATATAAAGCACATTTTTTGTCCATTAAAAAAACATACATTGTAGACATATGTCTTACTTTTTAACTCTGCACCATAGGGAATTGTCTCATAAATTAGCATTTCACTGTAAAGTTTACACCTGTTGTATAACATGACCAATAACATTTGATTTCATATTGTTGCATCTATTCATTAGCTAACATTAGCTAGCTAGTTCAGTTTGTATGACCATGGTTGTGTTTTAGTGTACTGTCCAAATTGCTATTCTGATCAGCTTTCAAACACATGTTTATGAAGTTGTTTATTTTGTTTGTATTACTCAGGTCGGAATATTGGAAGTCCCAGCCGAAGAAATTCTGCCAGTACTGCAAGTGCTGGATAGCCGACAATAAACCTGTGAGTGTTGAGTAAATTGTCATGTAATTTGCACCGGTATGTAAAGTTATACTTAGCTGACTAGCTACCCATTCAGGCATAATCATCATGCTAGCTATTCAGTCTCTTTGACTAGGCCCTTCTCATGTTTCTAACGTTGAATGAATGCTTACTTGTTCTTGGTGATCTGTGTCAAAGAGAGAGTAGTCTGTTACGTTATGACTGCACGGGGTTGCGGCTGAGGACAAGATTTGATCATGTATTCACCCCTGTGCTTGTTTGTTTCTCATGCAGAGTGTTGAGTTTCATGAACGAGGGAAGAATCACAAAGAAAATGTTGCTGCCAAAATTGCTGAGGTGAGTTGTCA
>NW_019943201.1:141426-149786 GCF_002910315.2 Salvelinus sp. IW2-2015 | reverse complement strand
CGACATAACATTCATAACTAAAGCAGTCGAACATATCAATACTAAAGCAGTCGAACATAAACTTACATACTAAAAGCAGTCGAACATAACAATTCATACTAAAGCAGTTGAAGATAATATATCATACTAAAGCAGTCGAACATAACATGTCATACTAAGCAGTTGAAGTAACATAACATACAAAAGCAGTCGAACATAACATTTCATACTAAAGCAGTGAAAATAACATTTCATACATACATGCATGAAGCATAACATATACATATAAAGCAGTCGAACATACATTCATCTAAAGCAGTGAAGATAATATCAATATAGCAGTCCGAACATACATTCATACTAAAGCAGTTCGAACATAACATAACATACTAAAGCAGTCGACATAAACATTCATACTAAAGCAGTTGAAGATAATATATCATACTAAAGCAGTCGAACATAATAATCATATAAGCAGTTGAAACATAACATATCATACTAAGAAGTCGAACATAACATATCATACTAAAGCAGTTAAGATATATATCATAAATCAAAGCAGTGAACATATCAATATTCATACTAAAGCAGTATAACATAAATATATCATACTAAAGCAGTTGAACATAACATATCATACTAAAGCAGTATAACATATCATGATCATACTAAAGCAGTATAACATAAATATCATTACTAAGCAGTTGAACATATACATATCATACTAAAGCAGTTATAACAGTATAATATCATACTAAAGCAGTATAACAAACATATCTACTAAAGCAGTTGAACATAAATATCATCTAAAGCAGATATACATATCAATAATATCATACTAAGCAGTATAACATAACATATCATACTAAGCAGTTGAAACATAATATATCAATACTAAGCAGTATAACATATCATATCATACTAAAGCAGTATAAACATAACATATCATACTAAAGCAGTTGACATAATATATCATACTATTGCATTGAACAAATATAATCATACCTAAAGCAGTGAACATTACATATCATACTAAAGCAGTTAACCATAACATATCATACTAAGCAGTTGAACATAACATATCCATCACTAAACGCAGTAATAACATATCAATAATCATACTAAAGCAGGTCGAACATAACATATCATACTAAAGCAGACAACATATCATCAATCATATAAAGCAGTGAACATAATATATCATACTAAAGCAGTACTAACATATCATATATATCTAAAGCAGTATACATAACTATATCATACTAAAGTCAGTATAACTATAACATATACATAACAAAGGAGTCGAACATAACATATCATACTAAAGCAGTCGAACAGTATCATACATATCATACTAAGCAGAACGATCTGAACATATATATCAATACTAAAGGCATCGAACAATATTATCATACTAAAAGCAGTATAACATAACATATCATACTAAAGCAGTTGAAGATAATTATCATACTAAAGCAGTATACATATCATATCATACTAAAGCAGTCGAACATAACATATACAGTTATACTATAAAGCAGTATACATATCATATCATACTAAAGCAGTTGAACATAATATATCATACTAAAGCAGTATAACTATAATCATTCATACTAAAGCAGTATACATTACATATCATACTAAAGCAGTATACATATACATATCATACTAAAGGAGAACATAACATATCATACTAAAGGCAAGTGTAACATATCATATCATACTAAAGGAGTCGAACATAAATATCATACTAAAGCAGTCGATACATAATATATCAATACTAAAGAGTAACATAACATATCATACTAAAGCAGTTGAAATAATATATCATACTAAAAGCAGTATAACATATCATATCATACTAAAGCAGTCGATACATAAACATATCAATACTAAAAGCAGTATAACATAACATATCATACTAAAGCAGTTGAACAATAATATAGACTGCTTTAGTATGATATGTTATGTTCTACTGCTTTAGTATGATATGTTATGTTCTACTGCTTTAGTATGATATGTTATGTTCTACTGCTTTAGTATGATATATTATGCTGCTTTAGTATGATATGATATGTTCGACTGCTTTAGTATGTTATTTTATACTGCTTTAGTATGATATATTTGACTGCTTTAGTATGATTATGTTACGTTAGGTTAGGGGTTAAGGTCAGGGGTAAGCTCAGGGTTAGGATTTAGGTTAAAGGTTTAAGGTTAGGGAAAGGGTTAGCTAACATGCTAAGTAGTTGCAAAGTAACTAAAAAGTAGTAAGTAGTTGCAAAGTTGGTAATTAGCTAAAACCTTTGGGTTGTTTGCTACTGGCATTTTACACCCATCCAACCAGCCTTTTGTTTTTGCACCAAGTAAACTACTTTCCATACCAAACGCAACATATCACACTAATTTGAGTGTCCCGGATATACGTTTAATGTAATATATTATTTCTAGTCAATGTAATGTAACGTAAAAGCAACACACAAATAGATTGGCACGGATATTCGTAAAATATTACAGGTTTTGTTGTGAGACCAGGCTTCTGGTGAATACAGAATGACAACAGAGGAGAAATAATAGGTCATTTGTGTTTTGGGATGTCAGGAAATTTAGTGAAAGTGCCCGCCAAACTAAAGAAGAAAATGTTTTATGTTGTTCAAAGAATGTTTTTTTTTTCCGGGTTGATTGTGTTCGTATCAGTGTTGGTGCTTCATGAGAAGTTATGGAGGACAGTATCTTTAAGGAAAGGTCTGAAGTCCTGTGGGTTTAATCCTTAAGAGTCTAAGCCTCAGCTTATTCTAAGGTGACACATAGAAGTGTTTTCAGATGGTCATACCAAGGATCATTTAGCAATTTGATTTTTAAAAATGTTATATCATAACTTTTTTGTTGATAAAACAGTGAATATGGCCTTCCTGCTAAACGTATTGAATTACAGATTCATACATGAAAAAAACAGATCGTACAAAAATAAATCAAAAGGAAATGTGTTTTAAAGTGTCTGTCCTACATCTGCGCGATATAAGAAAGATCAGTCATTTTTACAATATTTACAATAATAAACTTTCATTTGAAACTCGTCAGTCTATTCTTGTTCTGAGAAATGAAGGCTATTCCATGCGAGAAATTGCAAAGAAACTGAAGATCTCGTACAACGCTGTATACTACTCCCTTCACAGAACAGCGCAAACTGGCTCTAACCAGAATAGAAAGAGGAGTGGGAGGCCCCGGTGCACAACTGAGCAAGAGGACAAGTACATTACATTTGTACAGGGTAAAAGGGATCTTGAAGAAGAAAGGCTATCACTCCATTTTGCAATGCCATGCCATACCCTGTGGACGGCACTTCATTGGAGCCAATTTCCTCCTACAACATGACAATGACCAAGTGTCATGTGACCAAGTGGCACAGCTCCAAACTATGCAAGAACTATTTCGGGAAGAAGCAGTCAGCTGGTATTCTGTCTATATTGGAGTGGCCAGCACAGTCACCTTATCTCAACCCTATTGAGCTGTTGTGGGAGCAGCTTGACCGTATGGTACGTAAAGAAGTGCCCATCAAGCCAATCCAACTTGTGGGATGTGCTTCAGGAAGCATGGGGTGAAATCTCTTCAGATTACCTCAACAAATTGACAACTAGAATYCCAAAGMTCTGCAAGYCTGTAATTGCTGCAAATGGAGGATTCTTTGACGAAAGRAAAGTTTGTAGGACACAATTATTATTTCAAATAAAAATCATTATTTATAACCTTGTCAAAGTCTTGACCATATTTCCTATTCACTTTGCAACTCATGGAAAACAAGGACATTTCTAAGTGACCCCAAACTTTTGAATGGTAATATACATATATATGTGTTTGTATTTAAAATAATATATTCATATATATATCATTACAGATCAGAAAGAGATCAATAATGATACTAGCTCAGGTAGCCCTGATCACTGTCTGTTTAGAAGTCAGTGAGTCATTGTATGTGAGGGTTTGTAAGAAAAAGTTGTCCTGTGTGAATTTCGTATGCTCTCTCTAATTCTCTCTTTCTCTCTTTCTTCTCCCTCTCGGAGGACCTGAGCCCTAGGACCATGCCTCAGGACTACCTGGCATGCTGACTCCTTGCTGTCCCCAGTCCACCTGGCCGTGCTGCTGCTCCAGTTTCAACTGTTCTGCCTGCTGGCTATGGAACCCTGACCTGTTCACCGGACGTGCTACCTGTCCAGGAGATACTCTTAATGACACTCTTAATGATCGGCTATGAAAGCACAACTGACATTTACTCCTGAGGTGCTGACCTGCTGCACCTCGACAACTACTGTGATTATTTATTATTTGACCATGCTGGTCATTTATGAATCTTGGCCATGTTCTGTTATAATCTCCACCCGGCACAGCCAGAAGAGGACTGGCCACCCCTCATAGCCTGGTTCCTCTCTAGGTTTCTTCCTAGGTTTTGGCCTTTCTAGGGAGTTTTTCCTAGCCACCGTGCTCTACACCTGCATTGCTTGCTGTTTGGTGTTTTAGGCTGGGTTTCTGTACAGCACTTTGAGATATCAGCTGATGTACGAAGGGCTATATAAATACATTTGATTTGATTTGATTTGATCAGGTGCGAGGATCTGATCCTAGCCTAAGGTCATAGGACTTCACCCTAAAGATGAGAATTGTCTGGGGACGGCAAAAAACCTGCTGGAGGAAACAGGTACAAAGGTATCTATTTTGCAACTGCACATGGGACAAAGATCGTACTTTTTGGAGAAATGTCCTCTGGTCTGAAGAAACAAAAATAGAATTGTTGGCCATAATGACCATCATAACGATGGAGGAAAAAGGGGAGGGTTGCAAGCCGAAGAACAAAATCCCAACTGTGAGGCATGGGGGGGGGCAGCATCATGTTGTGTGGGGTGCTTTTCTGCAGGAGGGACTGGTGCACTTCACAAAATACATGGCATTAGGAGGCAGAAAAAATTATGTGGATATATTGAAGCAACATCTCAAGACATCAGTCAGGAAGATAAAGCTTGGTCACAAATGGATCTTCCAAATGGACAATGACCGCAAGCATACTTCCAAAGTTGTGGCAAAATTACTTAAGGACAACAAAGTCCAGGTATTGGAGTGGCCATCACAAAGCCCTGACCTCAATCCTATAGAAAATTTGTGGGCAGAACTGAAAAAGCGTGTGCGAGCAAGGAGGCTATAATCCTGACTCAGTTACACCAGCTCTGTCAGGAGGAATGGGCCAAAATTGACCCAATTTATTGGAGAAGCTTTTGGAAGGCTAACCGAAACGTTTAACCCAAGTTAAACAATTTAAAGGCAATGCTACCAAATACTAATTGAGTGTGTGTAAACGTCTGACCCACTGGGAATGTGATGAAAGAAATAAAAGCTGAAATAAATCATTCTCTCCACTATTATTCTGACATTACACATTCTTAAAATAAAGTGGTGATCCTAACTGACCTAAGACAGGGAATTTTTACTAGGATTAAATGTCAGGAATTCTGGATAAACTGAGTTTAAATGTATTTTGCTAAGGTGTATGTAAACTTCCGACTTCAACTGTATATCTCTAGGAGCTGATCCATTATCAGTATTGTGGAATAATTATAATGTTTTTTTCTTCTTCAGGCTGCAGGGCGGTGCCGGTACACTTATGACAACATCCAGCTCAAGTGCAGGGCGCAAAATTCAAAATGTATTTTTTAGAAATATTTAACTTTCACACATTACAAGTCCAATACAGCATTTGAAAGATAAACATCTTGTGAATCCAGCCAACATGTCCGATTTTTAAAATGTTTTACAGCGAAAACACCACGTATATTTATGTTAGCTCACCACCAAATAGAAAAAGGACAGACATTTTCACAGCACAGGTAGCATGCACAAAGCCAACCTAACTAACCAAGATCCAACCAAACTAACCTAGAAACAACTTCATCAGATGACAGTCCTATTAACATGTTACACAATAAATCTATGTTGTTCGAAAAATGTGCATATTTGAGGTATAAATCAGTTTTACATTGATGCTACCATCCCAGCTACCGTCAGAAATAGCACCGAAGCAACAGAGTAATTACAGACACCAACGTCAAATAACTAAATACTCATCGTAAAACATTTCTGAAAAATACATGGTGTATAGTAAATGAAAGACAAAGATCTTGTGAATACAGCCAATATTTCCGATTTTTTAAGTGTTTTACAGCGAAAACACAATATAGCGTTATATTAGCTTACTACAATAGCTAACACACAACAACATTGATTCAATGCAACGGTAGCGATAGCACAGTTCGACAGATATATGAAATAACATCCCAAAATGGGTCCTAATTTTGCTGATCTTCCATCAGAAGTTGTACAAGGGGTCCTTTGTCCAGAACCGTCTTTGTTTGGGTTAGAACGACCTCTTTCCCTCTTGAATTAGCAAGCACACTGGCCCAGTGGCGCGAAGCTCTCCATCCTGAACAAAAGCAGACAACGCAACACGCCTAACGTCCCGAATAAATTTCAATAACTAATAAAACTATATTGAAAAACATACTTTACGATGATATTGTAACATGTATCAAATAAAATCAAAGCCGGAGATAGTATTCGCCTATAACGACGGCTTTCCAGAAGGCGATTCCAGGTCCAACTTCGCGCTTTCGAAAAAACAAGAAATGGCGGACAAGTCACTCCAAGAGGATTTATTCCACTTCAGACCAAGATAATCCATTCATTCTTCTTCTCACTTCTCTCTTGACATCTAGGGAAGGGTTATGACGTGTATGTATACCAATACGTATCATGCCCATTTATAGGCAAGCCTTTGAACAGAACCTCGATTTCAGAAATCTCACTTCCTGTCAGGAAGTGGGCTGCAGAAGGAGTTCTGTTTCACTCAGAGAAAAAATTCAAACGATTTTAGAAACTAGAGAGTGTTTTCTATCCAATATTAATAATAATATGCATATTGTACGAGCAAGAATTGAGTACAGAGGCCGTTTGAAATGGGCACATTTTTTCCAAGTTACTCAATACTGACACTGCAGCCATAAGAAGTTAAGATTTGAATGGAGAAAGCTGATCGGAGAGCGGCGCTGCTTGTCTTTCTATCCTATCAGTATCTACTGTACTGTACATGCTTCACTTAGCGAATGTTCTTTCTGTCCTATCAGTATCTACTGTACTGTGTAATAAATGATATTTTTGATTAATAACAATACACAATTAAAACTTGTTATAACTACTTCTTTCATAATCATGGTCAGTTGTTCAACACACCCCATTTCTAAAGCACAAAATTGCTGAGGCACGAACAGGATACCCAGTGTTATAAAACTGCAGACCGCACAAAAACAGTTATGGAGCAATAAAACATAAACTGCCCGATAGGGTAATTGCTCAACATTCCTCCAGGCAGGGAACCCCTGCCCTAAGACAACAACTGCTGGTTACTGTCTCCTCTTATCTCATGACTGCAGAAACACACAGGAATGCCACTGCACGAACGCACACACATAAAACACACACACCCTCTGTCGGGGCTGGGTTCCAAGGACAAAGAACACTACTAAGAACCAATGGAACATTGATATCAGCCTGAAGGGGACCGCCTCCACTCACAGCGACCAGTCAGGAGCACGAACTGCCAGAATCTACCTACGTCATTCAATGTATAAAATGTAAATGCACTCCATGTTTCGGGACTCCTTTCGGCTAGTTCCTTCTGAGCTAATGAATGAGTCCGTGCACGTTTTTCTCAGATATCTTTACATCCGAATAAACTGTCTTACTATATACCGATCCACCCTGTCCAGCGTCTTAACTTGGTCTCATTTCTCAAGTAACGAATCATCAACACTTCACTTAAGCACTTAGCGAATGTTTCTTCTGCGTGGTGTTTTGGGAAAACGCATATTTTAAAATCTTCGGCCTTTGTATGAAAGATTCATCATTAAAACTCTTGTGAATTTAAATAAGTATTTCAAAGTATTTCAAATAAGATTAAACAATAATAAAATACAAATGTACTCGAACCCAGGTCTGGGTCGATATATACTGTACTGCTGGATACATTGAGATCTCAGTATGTCCCTGTCCTAATCTGTCCGGATTACACAGACCAATCTAGCCAATCTCTATCAGACTCTGTAATCCCTGACAAACAGGTTGACCTCATGTCAACTCCATAGGACTCTGATTCAGGTCATCTAAACAAGCAAAACCTGACCTGCTGTTGCTGAGGTAATGTTAGCTCTAAATGATAACTGCAGTAATGTTAGCTCTGAAGAATAACACTGCAGGTATATTATAACTGAGGTAATGTTAGCTCTAAGGGATAACACTGCAGGTAGACAAACTGAGGTATTGTTAGCTCTAAAGGATAAACA
>NW_019943201.1:127802-138330 GCF_002910315.2 Salvelinus sp. IW2-2015 | reverse complement strand
GTGAGAGATGGAGAAAAGAGGGAAAAAGAGGGAGATGCAGAGATATAGAGGAGAGAGAGTAGAGGACAGAGGGAGAACAGAGGAGAGAGAGTAGAGGACAGAGGGAGAAACAGAGGAGAGAGAGTAGGAAGAGGGAGAAACAGAGAGAGAGAGAGTAGCAGGACAGGAGATATAGAGGAGAGAGAGAGGGACAGAGGAGAAACAGAGGAGAGAGAGTAGGACAGAGGAGACACAGAGGAGAGAGAGTAGAGGATAGAGAGAGAACAGAGGAGTAGAGAGTAGAGGATTAGATACTATCTGCAGGTAGATGATAACTGAGGTAATGTTGGCCCCGAATGATAACACTGCAGGTAGATAATAACTGAGGTAATGTTAGCCCTGAATAACATTAATATTATAAATAATCACTTACCTTTGATGCTCTTCATCAGAATGCACTCCCAGGAATCCCAGTTCCACAATAAATGTTTGTTTTGTTCGATAAAGTCCATCATTTATGTCCAAATACCTCCTTTTTGTTAGCGCATTTAGTTCATAATCCAAACTCACGAGGGGCGGGCAAATCCAGGCGAAAGTTCAGACGAAAAGTCCAACAAGTTATATAACAGTTCGTAGAAATATGTCAAACGATGTATAGAATCAATCTTTAGGATGTTTTTAACATAAATCTTCAATAATGTTCCAACCGGTCAATTCCTTTGTCTTTAGAAATGCAATGGAACGCAGGTCACTCTCACGGCCATGCGCGTGACCAGCTCATGGCCTTCTGCCAGACACCTGATTGAAACAGCCATTATTCTCTCCCCCTTCACAGTAGAAGCCTCAAACAAGGTTCTAAACACTGTTGACATCTAGTGGAAGCCCTAGGAAGTGCAATTGGACCAAATTGACACTGTATCTTGGATAGGCAAAGAGTTGAAAAACTACAAACCTCAGATTTCCCACTTCCTGGTATTTTTCTCAGGTTTTCACCTGCCATATGAGTTCTGTTTTACTCACAGACATCATTCAAACAGTTTTAGAAATGTCAGAGTGTCTTCTATCTAAATCCACGAATAATATGCATGATTAGCTTCTGGGCCTGACTAGCAGGAAGTTTACTCTGGGCATGCTTTTCATCCGAACGTGAAAATGCTGCCCCCTATCCCAAACAGGTTTTAAGTAAGCATTTCACTGTTGTATTCAGCGCATGTGACTAATGTGACTGGGGCGGCAGGTAACCTAGTGGTTAGAGTGTTGGACTAGTAACTGAAAGGTTGCAAGATCGAATCCCTGAGCTGACAAGGTAAAAATCTGAACAAGGCAGTGTTCCTAGGCCATCATTGAAAATAAGAATTTGTTCAAAACTGACTTGCCTAGTTAAATAAAGGTAAAATAAAAAAAAGTTGATTTAAATAACTATTCAACCCCTTTGTTATGGCAAGCTTAAATAAGTTTAGGAGTGATATTTTGCTTAACAAGTCACATAATAAATTGCATGAACTCACTCTGTGTGAAGTAATAGTGTTTAACATGATTTTTGAATTTGACTACCTCATCTCTGTACCCCACGCATACAATTATCTTTAGGGTCCCTCAGTCGAGCAGTGAATTTCAAACACAGATTCAACCACAAAGACCAGGGAGGTTTTCCAACGCTAAGAAAGGCACCTATTGGTAATGGGTAAAACAAAATCTGACATTGAATATCCGTTTGAGCATGGTGAAGTTATTCATTATTTCACTTTGGATGGTGTATCAATATACCCAGTCACTACGAAGATGCAGGCATCCTTCCTAACTCAGTTGATGGAGAGGAAGGAAACTGCTCAGAGGTTTCACCATGAGGCCAAAGGAGTTTAATAGCTGTGATTGGAGAAACCTGAGGATGGATCAACAACATTGTAGTTACTCCACAATACTAACCTAATTGAGAGTGAAAAGATGGATGCCTGTACAGAATACAAATATTCCAAAACATGCATCCTGTTTTACAACAAGGCACTAATGTAAGACAGCAAAAAATGTGGCAAAGCAAATAACTTTATATCCAAAGCGTCATTAGGGCAAATCCAACACAACACATCACAGAGAACCAATCTTTTGTATTTTCAAGCACGGTGGTGGTAATGTTATGGGAAGGCTTGTCATCGGAAAGAACTAGGGATTTTTTAAATTTTAATACAAATAAATGGAATAGAGCTAAGCATAGGAAAAATCATAGAGGAAAACCTGGTTCAGTCTGCTTTCCAACAGACATTGGGAGACAAATTCACCTTTCAGCAGGACAATAACCTAAAACACAAGGCCAAATATACACTGGAGTTACAGTACTTACCAAGACGACATTMAATGTTCCTGAGTGGCTTGGGTACCATTTTGACTTAAATCGGCTTGAAAATCTATTCCAATGCTTGAAAATGGCTGTCTTGCAATCATCAGCAACCAACTTGACAGAGCTTGAAGAATATTTTCAAGGATAATGTGAAAATATTGTACAATCTAGAAGTGAAAAGTTAGTAGAGACTTACCCAGAACGACACATCACTGCCAAAGGTGATTCTAACATGTATTGACTCAGGGGGTTGAACACTTGTCAAGATWTATTTGTGCTTTATTTTTCAATGCTAATTGTAGGCTACTCTCTGTAATTATTGCCTACATTTGATGATGTGTAGGCCTAACAACATATGCYCAATGATGTGCCAAATATTTGATTTAGTGAATAGCTTTAGCATTAGAATAAGCCTCCTCAATATTCGCAGCCGTAGGTGATAATTTCTCTCTAGGAGCTGATCTGTGGTCAGTATCTAATGTTAAGATAAGAGTTGAATGGAGAAAGCTGAGAGCAGCGTACACACACTGCAATGCACAGTCGATGAGCTACTTGCATCTACATTGGCTGGGTTTAGATTAAGCATAGCTAACAGTTTCTTAGCAAGACACTTTGCAAGACACTTTGTTTTATAAATTACAGTTTGTGTTGTCAGAGGCTGGTCTTGGTTGAGGAAATGTAGGCTAGGTAGCAGCTGTTGGTGCTGAAACTGACAGCCAGTTTGACTGTATCATGCCAGAGTAACGTTAGATTTTTATTTAACTAGGCAAGTCATTTAAGAACAAATTGTTATTTACAATGACGGCCTACACCGGCCAAAGCCTAACAACACTGGGCCAATTGTGTGACTCCCAATCACGGCCAGTTGTGATTCAGCCTGGAATGGAACCAGGGTGTCCATGTTGACTTCTCTAGCACTGAGATGCAGTGCCTTAGGCGCTCCAAAATGACGATGAGGCATTGCATGTATTATAAGTTAGCTGCGTGGCAGTTTCCCAACGTTCCCAAAGTTTGAGGTTCACTATGAACTTTGCTTAGCTAGCTAGCTATGCTTTATGCAAAAAATGTAACTTAGCTAGGAACAATATATTGTCAACATTGAGTTGTGGTGCAGAATTTGTATAGCTATGTTACGGTAACGTTGGCTAGTAGCTAGCTATAATAGCAGCCAAGGATGTTCGTTAGCTTATTTGTTTGTGCTCTGATTTTGTTTACACGGATGACTTCAGCCATATGAAAAACATTCCATTGCTAAATATAAAGAGCTAGCTAGCTTCCTTTCATTGTATCTTGCTTCTCAACTAACTGGTGTTAGCTAGCTAGCTACAGCTGCTAGCCTGCTGCTGTTGCACAGCTCAAACTCTGAGATTCGTCTGAAAAGATGTTAGCATTGTCAGAAATGCTACAAAAACTTAGCACATCATTGGTTCTTAATGGACAGAAATGAGCATGTGAGAGCAATTAATTTATACATTTAATAAAATCGGTTGAACCTACAAACTTAGTCAAGCCGACATATTTTAAGTCTAATGCTCACTGTATGGATGCTATAGTCTCGTTTTAATCCAACTTCTAGAATTTGAGCTAGTAAGGCGCAAAAAAAATACTCTGAAAACTCAATTGACCCTGTTAAAAATTCTGTACGTGGTTCTCGGTAACGAATGGACAGCTCATGACAACATCTGTCTCTGTCTCTCTCTCTCTCTCTCTCTCTCTCTCTCTCTCTCTCTCTCTCTCTCTCTCTCTCTCTCTCTCTCTCTCTCTCTCATCTGTCTCTCTTCCGTGGTCTCTCCTCTGTCTCTCTGTCTGTCTCTGTCTGTCTGTCTGTCTGTCTGTCTGTCTGTCTGGTCTGTCTGTCCTGTCTGTCTGTCTGTGTCTGTCTGTCTGTCTGTCTGTCTGTCTGTCTTGTTGTCTGTCTGTCTGTCTGTCTGTCTGTCTCTCTCTCCTCTCTCCTCCTCTCTCTCTCTCTCTCTCTCTCTCTCTCTCTCTCTCTCTCTCTCTCTCTCTCTCTCTCTCTGTCTCCTCTCAGTAATTTTATCCGTGCCTCTCACTCACTGCAGCTGCTGACAATCAGGATAAAATCACACACACACCACACCACCACACACACACACACACACACACACACACAACACCACACACACACACACACACACACACACACACACACACCACACACACACAACACCACAACACCACACACACACAACACACACACACACACAGCACCCGAGTCCTGTTTATCCTCTGCAGAGTAGAGCAGTCTTTACACTGGTATAAATTAAGACAGTTTATATAACTTCATTGTTTAAGGCCTCACATTCAGAGATCCTATTACGATTAGTGAGTTTTGGCAGGCATTGTGTGTGTTGGCCTCCCGGGGAATTGACAGACGTCATTCACAAAGACTACAATTAGCCATCAGTTAGTGACGATTAAGTCTGTGAGTAACAATGCGAATCAACATATGGACAGGAGATGCCATTCACAAAACCAATCAATTAGCAACCAACCAATCAGTTAGCAAACCAATTAGCAACCAACCAATCAGTTAGCAAATCAATTAGCAATCAACCAATCAATTCGCAACCAACCAATCAGTTAGCAAATCAATTAGCAACCAACCAATCAGTTAGCAAACCAATTAGCAACCAACCAATCAGTTAGCAAATCAATTAGGAGCTTTCAATGTGAGTAACAATGGAAATCACCACGGTGACACATGCAGTGATTTATCAGTTAGTGACGATTAGTGAGGATTAGATACGTGTGTGACAATAAGGAATCAATGATGAAGGCTATTATACATATATACTGTATATCATATCTCTGATCCCTGACCTCTACAGTTCCTGTTCAGTCTGTCGCCACAACAACACATGTCAACAATACTGACGTGTGTGTAAATCAGACAGCAGTACATTTTTACATTTTTAGTCATTAAGCAGATGCTCTTATCCAGAGCGACTTACAGGAGAAATTAGGGCTAAGTGCCTTGCTCAAGGGCACATCGAACGATTTTTAACCTTGACGGCTCGGGGATTCGAACCAGCAACCTTTACACACACACACACACTCTTAACCCGCAAGGCGACCGTGTGTGTGTGTGCGTGCGTGCGTGCGTGCGTGCGTGCGTGCGTGTGTGCGTGCGAGCGTGCGTGCGTGCGTGCGTGTGTGTGTGTGTGTAAATCAGAAAGCAGTAGTCAGATCTCTGTCATAATATACTTTATTCAACTCATCATTCATCCTTCTCCTCAGACTGTACATCCCTCTCTCTCCTCTCTCCTACTCTTTATCACCTCACACTCTACCCCCTCTCTCTCCTCTCTCCATCTTTTACTTGTTCTTCTATCTATCCTTCCCCCATAACCACTCCACCTCTAATCTCTGGCTATCGTTCACCTGACTTTATCCCTATAGATATATCACATCTGCCCTCTAAACACAATCTTTATCTCTAACCTCTAAGCCCCTAAACCCATATCTAGCACCAGGGCTAATCCAGATAACCTATATACAATGGGACTCCCATTGTCTTCACAGTTCTCAAATMAATACACTAGAAAACTCGTAGAACACAAAATCAAACTGTTATAAAAATGTACAAAGTCCAGGTATTAAAGGTACAAGTAAAAATAAATGAGACAGAAGATACTTTATAGTGAGATGAGGGAAGTAAAACACGTACTACATTTAATTTAAAAAAAACACTCAATCAAATTATGTCTAATGTCAGAAAACTAAATAAGATGATTTAATTCATGAAATATTTATATATTTCTTTAATTTCATTATTTTACTTTTAGATTTGTTTGTTTTGTTGTAAATTGTTAGATATTACTCCACTGTCGGAGCTACAGTAGGAACACGAGCATTTCGCTACACACTCAATAACATCTGKTAAATATGTGTARGTGACCAATAACATTTGATCTGATTTGTTTTAAAGAGGATTTAAGTATCAAATAATATAACTATAGGATAACTTAAGCAGATTGCATTCCTTCCAATCACAATCATGATTCCAAACAATAAGCCAATCACAATCAAAAGAGACATTCTCAGACATGCCCACTGCAGCAGTTGCTTCACTGGGAGTGACAGTTTGTCTTTGGTAACTGGAACCTCAAAATACATTTTTTTTTTATATATATATTTTAATAATATAATACAATGTTGCTTTCTTAATCTCAAAAATGGCTACTGCTGCATACTAAAACTAGATACAACACTGAAACAACAGAGAAAAAAAACAACATTCATGTTATCCAATAATCTATTAACAGAGACAATCATCTTGTYCCAGTGGAGGCTGGTGGAAGGAGATATAGGAGGACGGACTCATTGTAATGGCTGGAATGAAATAAATGGAATGGTATCAAAGACATGAACCACATGGAAAACACATGTTTGACTCCGCTCCACTAATTCCATTCCAGCTGTTACAATGAGCCCATCCTCCTATTGCTGCGCTCACCAGCCTCCACTGTCCTGTACAATAGCCAGTCTGATGGATGGTAGTTTTTTTTTGAGACAGTGTTCGACTTCCAACATTTTCCCCAGGTGCAGGATACATAAAGTCTCCTAGGTCCTGGACTGAAGCCTCTGTCCTGGGTATATGAGTAGGACAGCGACTCACCAGTCTGGTGCTCTAGCCCACCCACAAGACGGTGTGTGTCTCCATAGACCTGCTCTGCTGCCAATCAAGGCTGCCGTTGGTGGCCTCAGCACGTCCGTCAGTGAGCTTGACCAATCCAAAAGTCTTGCAGGAATCGCGGCCCAGTCCGATGGTCACGGCCAACCCGTCGCCCTCCATTGATTCGCCCTCCCCTTCCCGCTCCGAGATGGCAGTCATGGGGCTGCTGTGTAGTCGGCTGCGGGCAGCGAAACGCCGGCTGGCTGAGCAAGGGGGAGTGGGGGAGCGGGGGGGTCGCCACCCCCAAAGAGAGGGGGAAGAGGGGTATGTGGGGGAGGACAGGGAGGAGAGAGGGAGCGTGCCCTCAGTGAGTGCCCACTCTGCCGTCCTCATGTGTCTGTGTGTGTACTGGGGCTGGGGTAGGTGTAGCGTCATTAGCTGGTGTGTTTGTGCAAAGGGCTGAGGGGTGTGAGTGTGTGACTCCACTCCAAGCTGCAAGTGTATGTCTGACAGGGGGTGACTCTGTGAGCTCTGGCTTGGTGAGCTCCGTGAGCTCTGACTCTGTGAGCTCTGTGAGCGCTGGCTCTGTGAGCGCTGGCTTTGTGAGCTCTGGCTCTGTGAGCTCTGTGAGCGCTGGCTCTGTGAGCGCTGGCTGTGTGAGCTATGTGAGCGCTGGCTCTGTGAGCTCTGGCTCTGTGAGCTCTGGCTATGTGTTGTCGCCATCATGTGTTTGGGGGCAGTACTGCGGAGTCTCTCGGCTGCAGACATGCGCGTTGCAGGGTCGCAGCGACTTCCCTTCCTCAYGAGCAGAGCCTTGAAGCTGTCACTGCTGCTGCTGACCCCTAACCTATGACCTATCACCTTACTGGATCCTAACACCTCAAGAGGTTGCAGATGGGCGGGGCTAGGGCCTGGAGGGGTCACTGGAGGAGAGGAGGAGAAAGAAGAGGAGGAGGAGAGGGGAAAGACACGGCATCGGTCTTCCTCAGAGTTCCTGCGCCCAAGAACTTTCCTCTTAGACCTGAAAGAGTGGGAGAGAGAGAGAGAGGGAGGATGGGAGAGAAGTTAACATTAAATTGACTGATATAGTCCCACTCGAACGATCGTGAAGCACCCAGCAACAGATGAACTCCAAACCAGTGACCACAAGACCAGTGAACAGAAACAAACAGTGAACACAAACCATGAGCACCAAACAGTGAACACCAAACCAGTGAACTCTCAAACCAGTGAACCATCATAACCCGTACACCAAACAGTGAACCACAAACACAGTGAACCACAAACAGTGAACCACCAAGCAGTGAATCACACAAACAGTGAACCAAACCAGTGAACATCAACCAGTGAACCAATCACAGTGAGCCACCAAGCAGTGAACACAAACCAGTGAACCACAAACCAAGTGACCAACCAAAACCAGTGAACCATCACCAGTGAACCACCAAACCAGTGAAACAACACAACAGTGACAATCAACAAGTAAAGCACAAACCACCAGTGAACCATCAAACCAGGTGAACCATCAAACCCATGATAATGACAGGATGCATTTGACACGTCAGCATGTAGTACACACTAGAACTATATACTATTATAAACTAGAACGTTCTATAATATTAATACACTAGAACGTTATATACCTATTAGTTAACTAGAACGTTCTATACTATTAGTACCTAGACGTTCTATTAGCTAATTAATAAGATCAGTTATAACTTTAAAGTACAAATCTAGAAACGTTCTATACCATTAGTACACTAGAACGTTCTATACTAATAGTACTAAGAAGTCTATACCTATTAGTACACTAGGACCGATCTAGTACCTATTAGAACAAAATCTACGTAACGCACTTCTATACCTAATACACTAGACTTTAGTACTAGAAGGGTTGACACTAAACTCTATTATATCATAACTAGAACGTTCTATACTTTAATACACTAAAGCTTCTTACCTATATAGTACACGAAGTTCTATACCTATTAAATAGAACTCTATACTATAAACGAAGTTTACTTTAATACGGATACACTAACGTTCTAACTATTAGAGTGCAGACGTTCTATATATTAATCTAGACGCTATCAATGTAGTAAACTAATTCTATACCTATTGTATAAAAGTACAACTAGAAGTTCTATATACTATTAATAACTAGAACGTTCTATATTATAACTACAGTACGTACTTATACACTGAAAACGTATCTATCCTATTAATAGACCTAGAGACGTTCTATACTATTATACACTAGAACGTTCTATACCTATTAGTACACTAGAACGTGTCTATACTATTAGTACGAACTAGAAGTTATAGACTAGAACGTTCTATCTAACTAGAACGTTCTACCTAATAACGAAATACTATACTAGTTAGACTAGAACGTTCTAATACTAATTTATAACTAGAACTTCTATCCTACATAATACAACTAGAACGTTCTAGTACCTGATAATAGACTAGAAGTTCTATAACCTGATTGTACAAACTAGAGTTCTATACTTAATATATACTAAAGCTTCTAATACGCTATTAGTACACTAGAACGTTCTTACTATTATACACTAGAACGTTTATAACCTAATTGTACACTAGAACGTACTATAACTAGTTGAGTACACTAGAAGTTCTATACCTATTATACACTGAACGTTCTATACCTATATAATACTAGAACGTTCTATACCTAGTATTAAAAACACTAGAAGTTCTATACCTAATAATAGGACTGATAGTTCTATATCTTATAATACACTAGAGGGTTTTAATACTTTAGTACAGCTAGACGGTTTATACTAATATGGTTGTCTCCATGATGATTTTGGCTATTGTGACTATCCACTGTGGACATTGCAAGCGAGTTGCCTGCCCGAAGCACTGACGAAGTGAAACCACCGAAAGCACTGAACCAGATGACACGAGCACTGAACCCATGAACCACGAAGCTGAACCAGTGAAAAACGAGCCTGAACCAGTGAACCACCGACAGCCTGAACAGTGAACACCGATAGCACTGAACAGTGGAATCAGCTAAACTCAACGACACAAACCTATACCTATGTAGGATGTGCAGGATAATGGTTTACAGGAGGGACAAATTTTATAACTCATGTTTCACTACAGAGGGACTAGTTATATCAATCATGTTTCACTACAGAGGGACTAGTTGTATAAAACATCATGTTTCACTACAGAGGGCTAGTATATATCATCATGTTTCACACAGAGGACTGTTTAACATCATGTTTACTAGAGGGACATAGTTATAACATCATGTTTCACTACAGAGGGACTAGTTATAACAATCTGTTTCACTACAGAGGGACTAGTTATATTCATGTTCCAGAGGGATGATTATAACATCATGTTTCACTCAGAGACGAGATAAGACATCATGTTCCACAGAGGGCTAGTTATACATCATGTTTCACCTAAGAGGGACTAGTTATTAACATCATGTTTCACCACAGAGGGACTATTATAAACATTTGTTTCACTACAGAGGGACTAGTTATAAATCATTTACCATTCAGAGGAGCACTGTTGTATACATCATGTTTTCACCACAA
>NW_019943201.1:117271-127777 GCF_002910315.2 Salvelinus sp. IW2-2015 | reverse complement strand
TACAGATGGGACTAGTTATAGCATCATGTCTTCACCACAGAGGGAACTAGGTATAACATCATGTGTCACTACAGAGGGACTAGTTTATAACATCATGTTCACTACGAGGACTAGTTATAAACCATCATGTTTCCATTACAGAAGGACTAGGTATATCATTTCATGTTATCACTGACAGAGGACTATTATAACTCATGTTTCATTAGCATAGGGACATTAAGTTTTTCACTAGGACTCAACTCATGTTTCACTACAGAGGGAACTAGTTATAATCATCATGTTTCACACAGAGGGACTAGTTTATTGACATTCATGTTTCACTAGGCATATACACATGCACTCAGGGACTAGTTATAACACATGTTTCACTACAGAGGGACTAGTTATACATCATTTTCACTACAGAGGACTAGTTATAACATCATTCATACAAGGGGCGTAAATTCACTTCTTACAGAGGGACTAGTTATAACATCATGTTTCAACAGACGGGACAGAATCAGTTGCAGGTAAGTTAACATCATGTTTCACTACAAGAGGGACTAGTTAATACATATATGTTTCACTACAGAGGGACTAGTTATACATCATGTTTCACACAGAGGTACTGTAACTAGTTTATACAGAGACTAGTTATAACATCATGTTTCACTACAGAGGGACTAGTTATTATCATCAATGTTTATTACAGAGGGGACTAGTATATAACCATGTTTCACCACAGGACTAGTTGTACCACCATGTTTCACTACAGAGGACTGTTACAAACATCATGTTTCACTACAGAGGGACTAGTTATATCATCATGTTTCACCACAGAGGGACTAGTTTATAACATTATGTTTCACCACAGAGGGACTAGTTATAACATCATGTTTCACACAAGACTAGTTATATCATCATGTTTCACACACAGAGGACTAGTTATAACATCATGTTTCACCACAGAGGGACTAGTTATATCTCATGTTTCACCACAGAGGACTAGTTATAACATCATGTTTCACTACAGAGGGACTAGTTATAACATTCTGTTTCACCTTAGAGGGACTAGTTATAAGTTCATGTTTCCATTACAGAGGGACTAGTTATAACATCATGATTTCACTACAGAGGGACTAGTTATAATCATCATGTTTCTATAGGGGACTAGTTATAACCATCATGTTTCACCACAGAGGACTAGTTATATCATCATGTTCACTTTACAGAGGGAAGAAAAAAAACTAGTTATAACATCATGTTTTCCCACACAGGGACTAGTATAACACCATGTTTCACTACAGGGACTAGTTATAACATCATGTTTCACTACAGAGGACTAGTGATATACATCATGTTGCACTACAGAGGGACTAGTTATATCTTATCATGTTTCACCATAGAGACTAGTTATAACATCATGTTTCACCACCAGAGGACTAGTTTATAAAAATCATGTATTTCACTACAGAGGGATAGTGATATATCATCATGTTTCACCATCAGAGGCACTAGTTATACATCATGTGCCACACAGAGGCTAGTATAGTAACATCTGTTCACTACAGAGGACTAGTTATAACAATGTTTCATATAGAGGGACTAGTTAATAACATCATGTTCACCACAGGAGGGACTATTTATAACATCATGTTTCACTACAGAGGGACTAGTTATTATCATTCATGTTCACTACAGAGGGACTAGTATATCATCATGTTTCACCACAGAGGGCTAGTTATAACATCATGTTTCAGTACAGAGGGACTAGTTATAACATCATGTTTCACTACAGAGGGACTAGTTTAAACATCATGTTTCACTACAGAGGGACTAGTTATAACATCATGTTTCACTACAGAGGACGTAGTTATAACTCAGTTTCACATAGAGGACTATTATATCATCATGTTTCACTACACGAGGGACTAGTTATGATCATCATGTTTCACTACCAGAGGGACTAGTATAATACATATCATGTTTCCTACAGAGGACTAGTTATAACATCATGTTTCACATATAGAGGGACTATAGTATAACAATCATGTTTCATTACAGAGGGACTAGTATAATCATTCATGTTTCACTACAGAGGGACTAGTTATACAATCATGTTTCACCAAGAGGGACTAGTTTATAACATCATGTTTCACCACAGATGGGACTAGATATAACATCATTGTTTCACCACAGAAACGGGACTATTATATCATTCAATGTTTCACCACAGAGGGACTAGTTTATAACATTCATGTTTCCACTACAGAGGACTAGTATATAAACATCTGTTTCACCACAGAGGACTAGTGTTAACACATGTTTCACCACAGAGGGCTAGTTATAACATTAGTTTCACCACAGAGGGACTAGTTATAACAATCATGTTTCACTACGAGGGACTAGTTATAACATCATGTTTCACCCACAGAGGGACTAGTTATAAACACCATGTTATTCACTACCAAGGGATGAAACATCAGTTCACGGACTATATTGCACTGTTTCAGCCACGAGGACTAGTATATACACTGTTTCAACAGGAGGGCAGTTATCAACAATCATGTTTCATACAGGAGGGGACTAGTTTTAAATCATGTTTTTCCCACTTACAGAGGACTAGTTATAACATCATGTTTCACTCACAGAGGGACTAGTTATTACATGCATGTTTCCACTCACAGAGGGCTGCACATCATTCACTAAGGACTAGTTATAACATCATGTTCCACAGAGCGGATAGTTATAACACACACCATCCCCTAAAGGACTATTGGCGACTATGGGATGACCCCCACCCCTTAACTACCACCCTCCAACCGATCAGTGTATTACCTGCTTGTCAACTACCACGCCCCACCACACCCTGGGTGGATCACAAACGCGTGTGCCTTCCCAGAATGCACTCTACAGAAGAATGCAGATATGCCAGGAAAGGTTGTTAATGCTGCATTAAGAAACCCCAAAAAAATGTAATAATATATATATAATAACAGAGCATGTAGAAAGTATTACAACCCCTTGACTTTTCCACATTTTGTTACGTTACAGCCTTATTAAAAAAAAAAATCTCATCAATCTACACACAGTACCCCATAATGACAACGTTTTAGAAATGTTTACAAATGTATTAAACATGTCAAAATGAAATATCACGTAAGTATTCAGACCCTTTACTGATTACTTTGTTGAAGCACCTTTGGCAGCGATTACAGCCGAGTCTTCTTGGATATGACGCTACCAGCTTGGCACATCTGTATTTGGGGAATTTCTCCCATTCTTTTCTGTAGATTCTCTCAAGCTCGTGCAGGTTGGATGGGAGCTTCGCTGTTCAGCTATTTTCAGGTCTCGGGAGATGTTCGTTCCGGATTCGAAGTCCGGCGGCCTGGCTGGGCCTCTCAAGGACATTAGACTTGTCCCGAAGCCCACTCCTGCGTTGTCTTAGCTGTGTTCTTAGGGTCGTTGTCCTGTTGGAAGGTGAGCCTTTACCCCAGTCTGAGGTCTTGGAGTGCTCCTGAGCAGGTTTTCACCAAAGATCTCTCTTACTTTGCTCTGTTCATCTTTCCTTCGATCTGACTAGTCTCCCAGTCCCTGCCGCTGAAAAACATCCCACACATCAATGATGCTTGCCATCTCTACCATGCTTCACTGTAGGGATGGTGCCATGTTTGGCATTCAGGCCAAATAGTTCAATCTTGGCTTCATCAGACCAGAGAATATTGTTTCTCATCAGCTGAGAGTCCTTTAGTTACCTTTTGGCAAACTCCAAGTGGGCTGTCATGTGCCATTTACTGAGGAGTGGCTTCCGTCTGGCTACTCCACCATAAAGGCCTGYTTGGTGGAGTGCTGCAGAGATGGTTGTCCTCTGGAAGGTTCTCTCATCTCCACAGAGGAACTCTAGAGCTCTGTCAGAGTCTCTGTCAGAGCTCTGTTGGTCACCTCCCTGACCAAGGCCCTTCTCCCCTGATTGCTCAGTTTGGCTGGGCGGCCAGCTCTAGGAAGAGTCTTGGTGGTTCTAAACTTCTTCATTCTTCCAGAATGATCGAGGCCACTGTGTTCTTGGGGATCTTCAATGCTGCAGAKATTTGTTGGTACCTTTCCTCAGATCTGTGCCTCGACACAATTCTGTCTCTGAGCTCTACGGACAATTACTTCGACKTCATGGCTTGGTTTTTGCTCTGACGTGAACTGTCAACTGTGGGACCTTACATAGACAGGTTTGTGRCTTTCCTAATAATGTCCAATCAATTGAATTTACCACAGTTGGACTCCAATCAAGTTGTAGAAACATCTCAAGGGTGATCAATGGAAACAGGATGCACCTGAGCTCAATTTCGAGTCTCATAGCAAAGGTTCTGAATACTAATATAAATAATGTATTTCTGTTTTTTTTCTTTTATACATTTAAAAACCTGTTTTTGCTTTGTCATTATCGGTTATTATGTGTAGATTGATGAGGATCATTTTTAAAAATCAATTTTAGAATAAGGCTGTAACGTAACAAAATGAAGTCTGAATACTTTCCAAATGCTCTGTATATATATATAATAAAAAAATAAAAAACATTTAAAAAAAATTGGGATATAAACAAAGAATATATAAAAATGGATCTCCGCGATTCAGATATGTGGATCTATGAGACGTGTATCAGAGTGTGTCTGAAGAACATACAGGAGTGTCATCATGTGTCATCATGTGTCATCATGTGTTATCACGACATACCTGTGTATGGCAGCAAACAGGTCTTCAGTAGTCCGTGGTGGTGTCACCATCTTCTCCACTGAAGAAATATCAAACACCTCACCTGAGAGAGAGGGAGAACACGACAGACAGAGAGAGAGAGAGAGAGAGAGAGAGAGAGAGAGAGAGAGAGATTGTAGAGATCTGTGCAGAAACCATATTCCAAACCATACTCCGAGCTGATAGGCTGGAGAGACTGAAGCAGCCACTGGCCGAGACAGTGACAACTCAAAACTATATTCCAAGCTGATAGGCTGGAGAGAAGTCTATGCGTTTCCTGCAGCAGTGTCCTTCAGTCAAGGCTGTCAGGGTAGAAGGGGGAGAGGGTCAGGGAGAGAGAGAGCTGGAGGGGGTTGAGAGATTAATGGTCATCTCCAACCCAAAGGAAGGTAGAAGTCTTACAACCCAGTAAGAGATCTATGTAGGAGAGAGGGGAGAAAGAGAGAGAAGGAGAGACAGTGAGAGAGAAACAGAGAGACAGAGAGAGAGGACAGAGACCACGAGACCAGAGACCAGAGACCAGAGACCAGAGGACCAGAGACCAGAGAGGACACAGAGAGAGAGAGGAGAGCGAGAGGAGAAGAGAGAGAGAGAGAGAAGAGAGAGAGAGAGAGAGAGGAGAGAGAGAGAGAGAAGAGAGAGAGAGAGAGAGAGAGAGAGAGAGAGAGAGAGGAGAGAGAGAGAGACAGAGACCAGAGGACCAGAAGACAGAGAGACAGAGACGAGAGAGAGAGACAGAGAAAGAGAGAGAGACGAGAGAGAGAAAGACAGGAGAGAGAGAGAGACGAGAGAGAGAGAGACAGATAGAGAGAGAGACAGGAGACAGAGAGAGTGACAGAGAGAGAGACAGAGAGAGAGACAGAGAAAGAGAGAGATAGACAGTGAGAGAGAGACAGACAGAGAGAGAGAGTTCCATAACTCACCATTGTCTTCTCTGGAGGTCAGGGACCCTGTGGAGCTGCTYGCCCCATCTGTGTCCAGGCTGCACCTCTCCTCCCTCTTCCCCCACTCCTTCCTCTCCTCCCACTCCATCCTCTCTTCCCCCAGTTCCCCCTCGTCCTCTTGGATGAACAGATCTGGCAGGAGTAGCGCCCCTTTCAGGCTGTCAGTAGACAGAGGACTGCTCAGAGAGTCTCTCCTCTCTTCCAGAGAAAAGCTTTCAAAATCATTGCTGTCCTCCTCCATCGCTCCCCTCTGTCTGTCTTCCTCTTCACCCTCCTCCTCTCTTCTCTCCAGCTTCTGCCAATTTTCTCTCTCCTCCTTCTCTTCTTCCTCCTGCATCACCCACATTCCCTCTGGTTCTGATCTCCCCAGCTCTGTGTATGGCACCGGTACACTCTGTGGCTGTCTGGGAGCTGCTTCTCTCTCAGTGTCTGCCTCTCTCTCTGTCTCTCTCTCTGCCTCTGTGTCTACCTCTTTCTCTGTGTCTGTCTCACTCTCTGCCTCTGCCTCTGTCTCTGTGTCTGCCTCTTTCTCTGTGTCTGTCTCACTCTCTGCCTCTGTGTCTGCCTCTTTCTCTGTCTCATTCTCTGTCTCGTCCTCTCTCTCTGTCTCTGTCTTCATCTCCAGTGGACAGGACTCCTGCTGTGGCTCTGGTACACAGGGTTCTGAAGGACAGGGCCTTGGTGGTAACTCCGGTACACAGGGTTCTGAAGGACAGGGCCTTGGTGGTAACTCTGGTACACAGGGTTCTGAAGGACAGGGCCTTGGTGGTAACTCTGGTACGCAGTATTGTGACTGGAAGAACTTCAGGAAGGGGTATGCTGTCTCTGGCTCTGGTTGAGACTCTGTCTGGGGCTTGGTTGTCCTCTCTATGGGMTGGTGAGACTCCGTCTGGGGCTTGGTTGTCCTCTCTATGGGTTGTTGAGACTCTGTCTGGGTCTGTGTCTCTGGCTGGGTCTGTATCTCTGGCCTGTGCAGGTTTATCCCAAGTAAGGGTGGTGTCTCTGGGACGGAGGGCTCTGGAGGTGTACCTATCAATACGGGTGGGGGTGGTGGTGTGTCTGTCTGGTTTGTCCATCAACATATGTGTGTTCGGGGGATTGATCTTGGGCTTCTTCAGGGCAACGGGAAGCTTCTGTCTGTGGGGGAGGAGGGGGAGGGGGTAGGCAGACGAGTGTGTGGGTGTGTTATGCCCACGCTGAGTACTCTGGTTGGCGTCGCGAGGCAGGATGTGGTCTCCTGTCGAGGGTAGGTTTCCGTTCTGTCGTGTGTTTTCACGCAGGCTAGATCTTTGAAACACTGTTCTCAGTGGCCTAGAGAGAACAACAGCCTTCTTTGGGGTTCTCTCTTCCGTCTCAGTAACACGGCATCAATCCTTCCCCCAACTCTCTAACAAGTGCTGGTTAGCTTGGTATCCATGCCCTCCCTCCCTCGCTCCTGGGCTCTGGTTAGCGTTATGCCATTTAGCTTAGCTTCTGTGCTCTTTGCAATACTGGGCATCATTGGTTGACTTAGATGCGTTAGCATAATGTTAGTAGAGAAGCATATGTGATGGTTGGCCCTGCTAATATTAGCTGATGTAGGGGCGGTTAGCATAATGGCTAGTTAGAGTAAGCATCATTGATGTCTTGGCTCTGCTCAATATTAGCTGATGTGAGGTCGGTTAGCATAATGCTAGTTAGAGTAGCATCATTGATGTCTTGGCTCTGCTAATAATTAGCTGATGTAGGGTACGGTTAGCATAATGCTAGCTTAGGGTAGCCATCATTATGTCTTTGGCCTGCTCAATATTAGCTGATGTAGGGCGGTTAGCAGTAATGCTTAGTTAGAGTAGCACTCATGATGGTGCTGGCTCTGTCAATAATTGAGCTGATGTAGGGTTGGTTAGCAGTAAGGATGAAGGCTAGTTAGAGTGGCATAATTGATTCTTTGGCTCTGCTCAATATTAGCTGATGTAGGGGTCGGTTAGCATAATGTAGTTAGAGTAGCATCATTGTGTCTTGGCTCTGCTCAATATTAGCTATGATGTAGGGCGGTTGCATAATGCAGTTAGAGTAGCATATTTGATGTTCTTGGTCGTCAATATTAGGCTGATGTAGGGTCGGTTAGCATATGACTAGTTAGGCGTAAGGCATTATTTATTCTTTGGCTTTGCTCGACATTGAATGATGGGGGTTTGTTTAGGGCTCTTGGTAGAGCACAGAGTGACTCCCTGAAGGGCTTGGGTTGTTATCAGGGGCTGGGGAGTTGTGTCCTGGACACACTCGGGGAGGGGAAGGAAGGGGGAAGGAGGCAGAGGGGTTGGGTGTAGGAGAGGGAGGAGTTGGTGGATGAGCGGGAAGAGGAGGGAAGAATGAGGAGGGCTGTTGATTGACAGGTCTGAATTCTCTGTGAGCTCAGAGGAAGGATGAGGAGGGAACCCTAGCAAATGAAGTCACCTGACTGGCAGGTGTAATGGTGAAAAGAAGGGGTGGGGTTGAAATCTGTCGCACTGTGCAGGCATTGCAAGGGGAGGCGGGAAGGAAGGGGGAGAAGGTAGAGGAGGGGGAGTGGGGAGAGATGTGGGGTAGAGGAGGGGGAAGAGGGAGGGATGGTTGAGGTAGAGGAGGTGGGAGAGGGGAGGGATGGTTGAGGAGAGGAGGGGGGATAGGGGAGGGATGTTTGGGGTAGAGGTGAGGGGGATGAGGGGAGGGATGGCTGAGGTAGAGGAGGGAGAGGGGAGGGATGGTTGCAGGTAGAAGGAGGGGGAATAGGGGAGGGATGGCTGAGGTAGAGGAGGGGGAGAGTTGAGGGATGGCTGAGGTAGAGGTGAGGGGGAGAGGGAAGCAGGGTGAGAGATGCACAGATCAGGGAGAGGAGAGGGGAGTGATTGTCCTTGGAGGGAGGGATGGGTAGGGTGGAGGTCAATGTTGGAGCAGGGCAGGGGAGGAGGAGAGGGGAGAGGGGATAATCTGGAGTCGGAGGAGGTGTAGGAAGAGAGGGGGAGTTGAGGAAAAGGAGGAGAAGGGGGAAGAGAGGAGAGAGGACTTTCTCTCTGGGATGGGGGGTCTTGGCCCTCCTCCCCCTGGGCTAGAACGTGTCCTGGGAAGGGAGGAAGAGGAGGTGAGGTGGAGGGAGGAGGAGGAGATGAGGGGTGAGGAGGGTGTTTGGGGTGAGGAGGGTGTGAGGGGTGAGGAGAGGGTTGGGGTGTTGCACTCGCTGGAGTATCCACTGGAGGTGGAAGATGCCAGCCGCTGGAGTCTCCCTGCAGTGGCGGACATCTTAGGAGAAGAGGCAGCCATTTTAAGTCCCATAAGCAGGCTCACCCCTCCAGCACTGGCTGAGCGGGGGACAGATGGGTGAGGCTGCTGCTGGCAAGGGCTAGCAGGGTAGTTTTGTTCCTGACCAGGGTTGGGCTGTTGGTGGAAGCTGTGGAAGTGAGGGACATGGTTGATCTGGCTGTCTGTATCAGCACCTGCCCTGCCCACACTGCTACAGCGGGGGACCCATGGGTCCTCGAACACCCCTGGAGAGAGTGGAGGGGAGAGGGGAGTAGGGCTGGAGGTCAGACTCRCCTTCATGGCCACCTCTCCAGGTCCAGCAGTGTCATTGTTGTAGTTGTAGCGCAGTTTTTTCCCCCGGCCAGGTTTAAACCGTAGTGAGGTAGAGCGCGTGGGGGGAGCGGGAGGCCTCTTTGACTTCCTCAGAGAGATACTGCCTGACAGGTTACGGCTGTGTCCATGGAGACCGCGGTGGTCCCGGTTACCGTGGGGACTGCGGTTGCTGTCGGTAGCGTAGTCGGCAGAAACGCAGCCGTGGCCGTGGAACTCGGAGCAGAGGGAAATACAGTCGGTCTGACAAGAGGTGGAGATGGAGGTGAAAGGATGTAGGGGGGAGGAGCGGCTGGAGGGTAAGAGGGGCTCGTAGCTCCAGTCCTCCCCGAGTAAGGTGCTCTGACCCTCCCCTGACTGGCTCAGGAACTCATGATCCTGGAGAGACAGACAAGACAGGCAGGAAGAACATTAACATGACTACCACCAGCAGTAGTAGTAGAATAGCCTGACCATAGAGCAGGAGGCCCTACAGCCTGACCATAGAGCAGGAGGCCCTACAGCCTGACCATAGAGCAGGAGGCCCTACAGCCTGACCATACAGAGCAGTGATGGCCCGTACAGGCTGACCCAATTTTAGAGCAGATGAGGCCCTACATGCTGACCATGAGGAGCGAGGAGGCCCTACCGCCTGACTCATAGAGCAAGGCGGGGCCTCAAGCCTGATACCATGAGAGCAGGAGGCCTGGACAGCCTGGAGCATAGAGCCAGGGAGGGCCTACAGCCTGGACCATGAGAAGCAGGAGGGCTCCTGACAAGCGCGACCATCAGCGCACGAGCCCTATCAGCCTGAGCGATTGAGAGCAGGAGGCCCTAGCGCCTGACCAACTACGAGCAAAGGCCCCTAACACGCAGCCCTGAACATAAGAGCAGGAGGCCCGTACAGCTGACCATAGAGCAGGAGGGCCCTACAGCCTGACCAATGCAAGAGGCAGGAGGCCCTATCAGCTTGACCTATAGAGCAGGAGGCCTACATGCCTGAACCATAGAGTGGGCAGGAAGGCCCTCACAGCCCTGACCATAGGAGCAGGGAGCCGCTACAGCTGACATAGATGGAGGAGGCCACAGGGCTGACCATAGAGCAGGGAGGCCCTATAAAAGTAAAATAATAACAAATAAGGTCCAAATAACAATATAACAATAACAACAATCTAAATAATACAATAATAATAACATAACAATAATATAGTAAGCGATAGATAATAACATAAAATAAATAAATTATATAATAACTATTTATGAATCAACAACG
>NW_019943201.1:111623-117246 GCF_002910315.2 Salvelinus sp. IW2-2015 | reverse complement strand
AAGCATAATAATAACAATAACAATACATAATAATAAAATAATAACAATAACAATAATAATAATAACACTAACAATAATATAATSACAATAATAATAACGATATAATTAATAACAACAATAACAATAATATACATCATAATAATAACAARAACAACAATATAAATTATGAGAACCTTAATAACAATAATATAAATAATGCAAATACAACAACAATAATATAAATAATAATAATAAACAATAACAATAGTCTAAATAATAATAATAACAATAACAACACTCTAAACAATAATAATAATAACAGTAATCMTAATAATAATAATAACAATAACAATAATCTAAATCATAATAATAACAATAATATACATAATGATAATATCAATAATATCAATAATATGAATCATAATATAACAATAATATAAATAATGATTATATTAATAACAATAACAATAATTTAATCATAATAATAATGTGTACTCACCATAGAGCAGGATGCCGTATGGCAGAATGTCCGGTAGGGGGTGCTGAGGCAGCTGCACTCAGAGCTCAGGGAGGACAGGATGTTCTGACGGGGGAGGCTGCAGAACCCCTCTCCTCCATCTTCACCCCCCAGGGAGACACTGCCCATGGAAGAGGAGGGCGTGAGGCTAGGGTAAGGCGTGAGGGAGGGGTTAGGGGTGAGGGTTGGGGTGAGAGAGGCCATCAGAGAAGAGATACCCTGTCCTCTCTGGGCTCGGATCCGACGCACTGAAGGTTTCATCACTCTCCTCTCCTCCTCCCTTTCCTCCTCTCTCCTCTCGTCCATTCTCCTCTCCTCCTCCCTTTCCTCTAATCTCCTCTCCTCCACTCTCCTCTCCTCCTCCCTTTCCTCCTCTCTTCTCTCCACCATTCTCCTCTCTTCTACCCTTTCCTCCTCTCTCCTTTCCTCCTCCAACAGGCCGGCCTCCTGGGTGTGTGAGGGCGTGAGTGATTGGGTGTGTGAGGGCAAGAGTGATTTGGTGTGTGGGCCTTGTGCGAGAGAACGCTGTAGCATGGCTGTGTTGACACTGCCGGTTCGGCCCAGAGTAGAGTACTGACCAGGCAAAACCACTGATCCACCACACCCTGGCTCTTCGTCAGCTTCATGTTCTGTAGAGGAGGAGAGGAGAGGAGAGGAGAGGAGAGGAGAGGAGTTGATCGGTACTATGTACTGTGTGTAACCGTGATGTTGATGGTCTATGTAACTGTGTTACAGTATTGTTGATCGGTACTCTGTACTGTGTACCAGTGAATGTTGATTGGGTACTATGTCTGTGTACCAGTGATGTTGTCCGTACTGATGTCACTGTGTACCAGTGATGTTTGATGGGGTTCTATGTACTGTGTACCAGTGATCGTTGAATAGGGTACTATGTACTGTGTACTCAGTGAGTGTTGATGGGTACTTATGTAATATGTCTCAGTGATGTTGATGGGTTGACTATGTACTGTGTACCAGTGTGTTGTCGGTATATGTACTTTGCCGTGTACCAGTGATGTTGATCTGGTACTATGTAATGTTACGCAGTAGTGATGTTGATGGGTACTATGTATGTGTAAAGTGATGGTTGATCGGTACTTCATGTTACTGTGTACCAGTGATGTGATGGTACTATGCTACTGTGTGACAGTGAATGTTGATCGGTACTCATGTACTATGTACCAGTGATGTTTGATGGGTATATGTACTGTTACAGTGATGTTGATGGTACTATGTACTGTGTACATGATTGATGGTATATGTTACTGTGTACCAGTGATCGTTGATGGGTATATGTAATATGTTCAGTGATGTTGATCGGTATTATGTAGACGTGTACCAGTGATGTTGATCGGTACTATGTATGTACCAGTGATGTTGATCGGTACTATGTATGCGTGTACAGTGATGTTGATCGGTGACTTGTACTGTGTACAGTGAGTTGAATCGGTACTATGTACTGTGTACCAGTGATGTGATGGTTTACTATGTACTGTGTACCAGGGATGTTGAATGGGTTATATGTACTGTGTACCAGTGATGTTGAGGGTACTATGTCTTGTACAGTGATGTTTGATCGGTATGATGTATTGTGTAACAGTGATGTTGATTGGTACTATGTTACTGTGTAACAGTGATTGTTGATCGAACTACATGTACTGTTGAACCAGTGATGTTGATCGTACTATGTAGTGTGTAACAGTGATGTTGATGGGGTATATGTATCTGTGTACCAGTGATTGTTTGATGGTTACTATGTATTGTGTACCAGTGATGTTGATCGCTAACATGTACTGCGTGTCCAGTGATTTGATGGGTACTATGTACTTGTACATGCAGTTGATGGTATATTGTAATATGTATCAGTGATGTTGATCGGTACTGATGTATGTGTACCAGTGATTTGATCGGCTACTATGTATGCGTGTACCAGTAATGTTGATCGGTATCATGGTAATGTTACCGTGATGTGAAATCGGTACTCATGTACTTGTACCAGTGATGTGATCGGTACTAGTATCTGTGTACGCAGTGATGTTGGATCGGTACTATGGTACTGTGGTATCCAGTGATGTTTGAGTGGTTACTATGTATGTGGTACCAGGTGATGTTGAATGGGTACTATGTACTCGTGTACCAGTGAATGTTGATGGGTACTATTTACTGTGTACAGGATGTTTAAATCGTACTATGTACGTTGTCACCAGTGATGTTGATTGGTACTCTGTGACTGTGTACAGTGATTGTTGATCGGGACTATGTACTGTGAAGAGTGATGTTGATGCGGTACTATTAACTCGTGTTACAGTGATGTTGATGGGTACTATGTTATTGTGTCCAGTGATGTTGATGGGTACTATGTATGCGTGTCCAGTGATGTTGCTCGGTACTATGGTACTGTGGTACCAGTGATGTTGATCGGTACTAATGTATGCGTGTACCAGTGATGTTGATGGGTACTATTAACTAAGCGTGTCAGTGATGTGACGTACGTATGTACTGTGTACCAGTGATGTTGATCGGTACTATGTACTTGTGTCCAGTGATGTTGATCGGTACTATGTCCTGTGGGTACGCAGTGATGTGATGGGTAATATGTACTGTGTACAGTGATGTTGATGGGTACTATGTACTGTGGTACCTAGTGAATGTTGATTCGTAACATGTACTGTGTACCAGTGATGTTGATGTTACTATTACTGTGTACCAGTGATTTAGATCGGTAATAGTATGTGTAGAGTGATGTGATGGGTATATGTCTGTGTACCAGTGATGTTTATAGGTACTATGTATCTTGTACCAGTGATGTTTATGGTACTATGTATGTGTACCAGTGATGTTTGATCCGGTAACTATGTACTGTGTACCAGTGATGTTTATAGGTAATATGTCTGTGTACCATGATGTTGATCGGTGCTATGTATGTGTCCAGTGTGTTTATAGGTACTATGTATTGTACAGTGATGTTGATCGGTACTATGTACTGTTGTCAGTGAGTTGATGGGTAATATGTATTGTAACCAGTGATGTTGATCGGTATGATGTCTGTGTGTACCGGAGTTACTGGTAACTATGTACTGTGTGTACAGTGATTTTATAGTATATTTACTGTGGTGTATCCAGTGATGTTGAATGGTATATGTATGTGTGTCCAAGTGATGTTTATAGGTACTATGTAATAAGTAAACGTGTGTTTGATGGGTATATGTATGTGTGTACAGTGATGTTTTAATAGGTCTATGTAATGTGTGTACCAGTGAGTTGATGGGTACTATGTATCTGTCTATATGTACTGTGTACTTCAGTGTGTTGATGGTTATTTCAGCGGCGATGGCCTGCGCCTGTTCCTCATCTTCTCCTTGGTGTCGGCAGGGGGAGGGGCTTGTTCCACTTCTGTCTCCTTGGCGACTGTGAGGTCAAGCTGTTAGCCGTGACGTCATACCTTAATGTGTCATCGATGGGTTGTAAATGTTCGTAGGGGGGTCGGTGTGGTCTGGATGCAATATGCGACAGGTCTCAATCTGGGCGATGACCCGGTTACTGGGGAGAGAGAAATTACAGGAGGAGTTAACACATACACCTAGATTATACAATACCAAACGCCTAGTGGAGCCAGTAAACTACTGTAACACAGGCTAACAGCTAGCACAGGCTAACCAGTAGCACAGGTAACCAGTAGACAGGCTAACCAGTAGCCAGGCTAACGCACTCGCACAGGCTACCACTAGCACGTGCTAAACCAATAGCACAAGGCTAACCACAGCACAGGTTAAACACTAGCAGCTACACTAGCAAAGTTAACCATATGGAACCCAGTGAGCTTAGCCTTATAGCGGACTGGTTAGTAAAGGATATAGTAAGGCTAATAGTGAACTACTAGCTGCAGATAGCCCAGTTAGGGCTGTGGTCTTTCTCCTCAGCAGACAGAGAAGCAGACTGGAGACATTAGACAGTCCAGCGCTTAGACCCGTGAAATTCGAGAGTGGAGGGACGGGGAGGAGAAGAGGGGGCGAGAGGAGAAAGAAGAAGATGAGTGGGCGAGGAGAGGAGGGAGTAGAGGAGAAGTGGGGAGATCAGAGAGGAAGAAGAGGAGAGGAGAAAAGAAGAGGTTTTACAAAGGGGAAGGAGGAAAGGAATTGGAAGAGGAGAATATGTGGAGTAGAGGAGGGAAGGAGAGGAGAGAAGAAAGAAGGAAGGACCAGGACAGGCAGGAGAGGAGAGGAGGAGGAGAGGAGAAGGAGAAGGAGAGGAGAGGAGAGGAGAGGAGAGGAGAGGAGAGGAGAGGAGAGGAGAGGAGAGGAGAGGAGAGGAGAGGAGAGGAGAGGAGAGGAGCAGGAGAGGAGAGGAGAGGAGAGGATGGAAAGAGGAGAGGAGAGGGCGATGGAGAGAGGAAGGAGAGGAGAGGAAAAGAGAAAAGGAAGGTGAAGAATTGAAATGCAGATTAAAGGAATACGGAATAGCAAGTCTCAAGGCTGTTGATGGTATGATGGCATCCCTGTCTCGCCAGCGATGTCAGTAAGTCTCCTACACTACTAAGTGTCTGGTAAGGTACAGTGGCAAATCTCTCTCAGACTAGCCCTAACTTAAAACCTTAGCCTATCCCTTTTTCTACGCAACTAACTAAGAAGTTGGTTATCAACAGAATATAATCGTGTTATACTATATGATAAAGTGTTTTATCTGAGGAGCTGGATCAGTCTAAGTCAATATCTATCGTGTTCGGGAGTATTCACAGACCACTTTGATTTTCCACAAATTGTTATTTACAGCCTTATTCTAAATCAATAGCATTGTTTTTTCCCAGCCCTTATCATCTACACAACACAATACTTCATGATGAAAATCACAAGACACCCATAATGAACATCACAAATACCCATAATGACATCACAACCACCCATAATGACTCACAAGACCCATAGTGAAATCAAGCAAGGGCCCCATTATGACTCAAAATCCATAAGACCTACAATAACCCATAAGTACAAGCGCAAAAATAGGTTTGTGGATCTTTTTTTTGCAGATTTGTTGAAACTAAAAACATAAACATGATATAGATAAGTATTCTGACCTTTCTGTTATCAGACTCAACTGAAGCTCAGATCCATCTGTTTCCATTGACTCATC
>NW_019943201.1:105915-111284 GCF_002910315.2 Salvelinus sp. IW2-2015 | reverse complement strand
CTTGAGATGTTTCTACAACTTGATTGTAGTCCACCTGTGGTAAATTCAATTGATTGGACATGATTAGGAAAGGCACACACCTCTCTATATATCGGGTCTCACAGTTGACAGTGCATATCAGAGCAAAAACCAAGCCACGAGGTCGAAGGAATTGTTCATAGAACGCCGAGACAGGATTGTGTCGAGGCACAGATCTGGGAAAGGGCACCAAAACATTTCTGCAGCATTGAAGGTTCCCAAGAACACAGTGGCCTCCATCATTCTTACATGGAAGAAGTTTGGAACCACCAAGACTCTTCCTAGAGCTGGCCCCCCTGCCAAACTGAGCAATCTGGGGAGAAGGGCCTTGGTCAGAGAGGTGACCAAGAAACCCGATGGTCACTCTGACATACTATAGAGTTCCTCTTGGAGATGGGAGAACCTTCCAGAAGGACAACCATCTCTGCAGCACTCCACCAATCAGACCTTTATGGTAGAGTGGCCAGATAGAAGCCACTCCTCAGTAAAAGGCACATGAAAGCCCGGTTGGAGTTTGCCAAACGGCACCTAAAAACTCTCAGACCATGAGAAACAAGATTCTCTGGAAGAAACCAAGATTCAACTCTTTGGCCCGAATGCCAAGCATCACATCTGGAGGAAACGCGGCACCATCCCTACGGTGAAGCATGGTGGTGGCAGCATCCCTACGGTGAAGCATGGTGGTGGCACCATCCCTACGGTGAAGCATGGTGGTGGCAGCATCATGCTGTGGGTATGTTCTTCAGCGTCAGGGACTGGGAGACTAGTCAGGATTAAGGGGAAATAGATGAACAAAGCAAAGTACAGTGATCCTTGATGAAAACCTGCTTCTGAGCACTCAGACTGGTGCGAAGGTTCACCTTTCAACAGGGCAACGATCCTAAGCACACAGACAAGACAACACAGGAGGGGCTTCGGGACAAGTCTCTGAATGTCCTTGAGAGGCCCAGCTAGAGAGCGGACTTGAACCCGATCGAGCATCTCTTGAGAGACCTGAATATAGCTGAGCAACGACGCTTCCCCATCCAACCTGACAGAGCTTGAGAGGATCTGCAGAGAAGAATGGGAGAAACTCCCCAAATACAGGTGTGCCAAGCTTGTATCGTCATACCCAAGAAGACTCGAGGCTGTAAWCACTGCCAAAGGTGCTTCAACATAGTTCTGAGTAAAGGGTCTGAATACTTATGTAAATATAATATTTCATATTATTCTTTATGTTTTTGAAATGTGCAAAAAAATATTAAAAAACTGTTTTCGCTTTGTCATTATTGGGTATTGTGTGTAGATTAATGACGTAAAATAATAATTTAATATATTTTAGAATAAGGCTTGTATGTAACAAAATGTGGAAAGTCAGGGTCTGAATACCTTCCAATGCTCTGTATGTATATATCAACGATCAGTCTAATATCTATATTCACTGACTGGACTAATGGGAATGAAGAGCACCGGCTGAATCATTAGAAGAGGGGTTTAACACACACACACACAGGGGTCCTGTTCCATACCACAGCACCACACTACATCGGACAAGGCTGTTTGGACCTCACTGCACGATTTGTTTGGGTTTCTTTCATTTGTGCTGCATCATGTTCGGCGTTCTATGAAATTTCTACACACACACTCGATCGTGGGCTTAGCTTTATCAGCCTCACCTATGCCTGTCAGTGACCGAATTCGAGGTGTGGTTGCTTTTATATCATTGATTTAAAACAGTGGACTCACAATAAGTTGGTAGAATCTCAGTGATCAATGGAAACGAGCAATAAGTCATGCACGACATAATTTGATATAACAGGTCTGAATATTACTTAAATAGTGTTTATGTTTTTAATTTACACATCACAAATCACACCTATTTTTGTGCTGTATATGGGTACTTGATATACGATCTTATGGGTATTGTGATGTTATGGGTGCCTTGTGATACTTACATATGGCACGTCTTGTGTGTATTATGGGTTTGTGATGTTTATGGGTAGTGTTTTGGTTTTGGTGTCATCATAGGTATTGTGGTGTATTGATAAGGGGGGAAAGATGTATCACACACACATGCACACATGTTTAGATAAGGCTGTATGATATTTTGCTGAAAGTATGGTTGATACTTCCGATCAGGTATAAGTACTTCAAGACATCAGTCACAGTCTTGATTATGTATCAATATAGATGAATAGACTCTGTTGCATAAAACTCTTTATGTTGAGTTGGGTTATGAAAAGGATTAGGCTAACGAGTTTAGGGTTAGGCTGTGGTGAGAGGAGGTATGCGCAGGCTAATTCAACATTTTCGGTTACTACTGTGTTATGTGGGACTATGACTGCTGCGAGAGGGTGCATACATACCTAACAGTTGAATGTCTATTCTGATCTTTTAATTGCTCTCCTCATCTCCTTATATTTTCTTTTTTCTCTTCTTTCTCTTCCTCCACATCAGCAGACTACTACACGCATCTCATCTTTTCTCTCTTTTTCTTCTGCCTCTCCTCCTTCTTTCTCTTCATGTCTCTCTTCCTCCCTCTCTTTCTCTCTGGTCCTTCCTCATTCTTCTCTCCTTCTTCTCTACTGTTCTGTCTGTCTTCATTTGGTTTTTCCATTCTTCGTCTTTCTCTCCAGCGCACACATCTAGTACTCACACTATACGCTACATCACTACACCCGGCACACCGCATAGAGAGATGAGAGAGAGAAGAGAGAGAGAGAGAGAAGACGAGAGCAGACGAGAGAGAGTAGCAGAGACGAGAGAGAGAGAGAGAAGAGGAGCCAGCTTTAAAAAAACGGCTCCGTATCTAGAGAGAGCGTTTTTCCTCTCCAGAGAGAAGAGAGTGAGAAGACTCTTCTTCTCCCTCATGATCTCCCCACTTGTCCATGAGAGAGGGTCTCACGCATGCTACAGAGATCCCTCCTCTCCTCGACCTTTCATCTTCTTACTCCCTTCACCCTCCTCTCTCACTACCCAGGTGATGAGAAGAAGAGAGAGAAAGTCGGAGACGCATCACACCTCTAGCGGTCTACATGAAGTGTGAGTGGACTGTTGTCCCTCTGTCCTGCTTCTCTGTCTGCTGGAGGAAGGTACCGTGTACAATGCTCATTTGGGTGCCTAGTTGGCTTGAGCTAGTAGTGTGAGATGGTGTCGTTGATACTGTATAGCCATGTTAGTTGGTGCTAACTGATGTGAGGCTGCTGTAGTAGGCTGATGTCGTCACATTGGGTTCCATAGTGGGCTATTAAAGATACTGTAGTCTTATGAGTGTTTGCCGTGCTTTACGTGAGTTACTGGGCTATTAGGGAATGTAGATGTATATTGGTTGTCTCTGTGCTTAGTGGTTAGTTCCTTGTGGCCTCCGTGGTTCAAGGAGAGCTGGTGCTAAGCTAGGGTTAGGAGGGAGTCTGGTGGTGTGACTTTGGTTAGTTGTGGCTGATCTGGGTTTTAGCTGGTTGGCTAGTGGTTAGCACTGCTGTTACAGGTGTTTAGATGGGTTTGCTTCCATGATGGGGTGCGTTGTGGTAGTTGTAGTAGGATTTTGGTGTATTTGGTTTTAATTCTTGTCCTCCCTGTAATTTTTGTTCGTTGCTCGGAGCTATGTTCCAATGCTCGGGTCATCGCCGAGTATGAGGACTGTCGGGGCATGTGTGGGATTGGGTTTTCCGTAGGACTTACCACCGTGTGGGTTTGGTTGTTTGTGTTTCTGGTGTGGCCGCCTATGGAATAGTTTACGTGTAACCATCGATGGAACAGTTAACTCGGTTATGACGGTCTAGGGGTAACGTAGTGCTGGTTGTGCTCAGCATGTTGCCGGCAAGGTGGAGCTAGAGTGGGTGAGGTAAGCCGTCGCCTGCGTTTGCAGTAGTTGACAAGAGAGATGAGGCAAAGGCCAGTGCGCTTGTGGTGCTGGTGTCTCGTTCTCTGTGTGTCTAGGTCGCTCTAGGTTGGTCGGTGTGGGGGTGCTGTGTACTATAGATAGTAGTAGCTGTGTGCTTGGCATCACTCACTGTACATGGTACATTTATGGAATAGTCATAGTAGATGTGTGGTTTCTTAGTATACCTGGTACCAGTCATGTTTACATATAAATCATCTGTGGTATATGTTAACGAGTTACATAGTAGCGTTGTCAATCTCACTGGTACTATTTAATAGTAGTGTTCGTGTTTGTGTTATAAATTACTGGTGTAACAGGCTAAGTTAGTTGGTTTTTGCATCACATCACTGGTAACAGTTACTAGTGACGTTAATAAAAATCATCAATGGTAATTCAGTTTAATATAGTACCGTGGCTCTTGTTTGCTCTGCGAACATATGGTTTATTTCAATTTCTAGGTTAATTAGTCGTTGTGGCGTTGTGTGTGTCTGATCATCAGTATCTTGGTACAGCATGTTGTGTGGTGTTTGTTGTGTGTGTGGTGGGTTGTTGTGTTCACGTTGTTGGTGTGTGTGTTTTTGTTGTTTTTGTTGTGTGATTGTGTGTTTTTGGTTGTTGTGTTTTGTGTGTTGTATGTTTGTGTGTTTTGGAGTGTTGATGTGTGGGTTGTAGGGCGTGTGTGTTTATGTTGTTTATGATACATCTCTATAAAGTAGTCGACCCGCACGAACCTTGGCTGCCTCGGGTACAATACACGGCCAGAAACCACCCCTCAACGCAGCAAAATAACAACAAAGACACCATTTATAACGGTACCATTCAAATACTAGGTACAAACAAACCCAGTATAGTCGCCTTTCCGGATCATCCCCATCAACTGTAGGCGTGAGTATAGGACCCTTATGGTTAACATCGACTGTAACGTAAAAATGTACTCGCCCGGGTGTGTTCCTGCCTTGTCTGATCAATCATGTCGCAGTTCAATTTTAGCTACTAAATCCTGGTCAACGTATCCAGTCTATAGAGCGATACACACCTGGTACCGAGTATTAGTATATAATTATGGTAACACAGTTAGTCTCATATAGGTAAGTCAAATATACCATATACAATCACTGGTACACGAGTAACACTATAACAATGGCGGATACACATGGATGGTACGTATAGTAACCCTTACATTGGTAAGTACTAGTCTTGTAACATCCTGGAATCTGTTTTCTCCTGGGATGTGCAGGTCAGTAGGCTGACCTGTGGGGCTCATGCCATCACTGGTATGAGAAAGGGTTTCAGTACAGTAGAGGCATTCAACATCCTGTGTACAGGGAAGGTATTATGTGATACATCGGACACAGTAAGTACCGAGGATCAGCTTCATGGTCAGGACGAGTAAGATGACGGGGTAGCAGGATGCAACATCTGGTAAGCTGAAGGTAGTACTAGTTACTTTCAAACACATGGTCTTTCGGCAGTTAATTTATGTTACTTT
>NW_019943201.1:104501-105890 GCF_002910315.2 Salvelinus sp. IW2-2015 | reverse complement strand
GCTTCGTGCCATGGATCATCACTGGAGGCTTCTTCCCATGGATCATCACTGGAGGCTTCGTGCCATGGATCATCACTGGAGGCTTCTTGCCATGGATCATCACTGGAGGCTTCTTGCCATGGATCATCACTGGAGTGAGGAGACGTATGGGCAGTCTGGTACGTGGAGCTGCCACAGGGCTCACCAGGCTGGGGAGACAAACAGGAAGCCTGGTTCTAGCAGCAGGCACAGGACTCACCAGGCTGGGGAGACATACAGGAGGCTTTGTCCTTGGCAGAGGCACCGGATACACTGGGCCGTGGAGTCGCACTGGAGGTCTTGAGCGTAGAGCCTGCAAAACCCGTCCGGGCTGGATGGTTATCTTCGCCCTGCAAATGCGGGACGCTGGCACAGGACGCACTGGGCTGTACAGACGTACTGGAGACACAGTGCGCAGAGCTGGCACCATCCATCCTGGCTGGATGCTCACTCTAGCCCGGCAGATGCGGGGAGCTGGAATGTAGCGCACCGGGCTGTGAATGCGCACTGGAGACACCGTGCGCTCCACCSCATAACACGGTGCCTGACCAGTACCACGCTTCTCCCCACGGTAAGCACAAGGAGTTGGCTCAGGTCTCCAACCTGACTCAGCCAATCTCCTCGTGTTCCCCCCCCAATTTTTTGGGGGGGCTGCCTCTCGGGCTTCCTTGCTAGCCGTGTTCCCTCGTAACGCTGGGCCCCTTTACTCACTGCCTCCGCCTTCCTCGATGCTTACACCTGCTCCCACGGCAGGCGATCCTTTCCAGCCAGGATCTTCTCCCATGACCAGGATCCTTTGCCGTCCAGGATGTCCTCCCATGTCCAGTCCTCCTGAAAACGCMGCTCCCCCTTACCACGCTGCTTGGTCCGTTTGTGGTGGGTAGTTCTGTCACGGCCGTTGAAAGAAGTGGACCAAAGTGCAGCGTGATGAGCGTACATATTCCTTTTATTTTCGAAAATGTCGCCAACAAAACAACAAATGAAGAAAACAACTGTGAAGCTTACAGGGCTAAGTGCCACTAACAAAGATAACTACCCACACTGAAAGGAGGGAAAAGGGGCTACCTAAGTATGATTCCCAATCAGAGACAGGGCGTGGTCAATGCGTGACAATATCATTAATTAGAAGGGGCTACAAGCATCTTATATGGTGAGCTACCGAGTGGCTAGGACAGGCAAGCCACATACTATTGTGGAGGACTTAATTCTCCCTGCAGCCGATGATATGGCAGGGACAATGCTGGGGGAAAAGGCCAAAAAAACTATACAGACATTGTCTTCATCAAACAACACTGTTTCACGACGCATCAGTGACATGGCAGGAGATGTTTTGAAACAATTACTGCTTCGCATACAAGCCAGTGAATTCTA
>NW_019943201.1:98382-103946 GCF_002910315.2 Salvelinus sp. IW2-2015 | reverse complement strand
CGAATGTTCTCGGATGTTGCAAGCTGTAGAACCGTCTGGAGAGGATCTGAGGACCCCATTCAAAATCTTTTCAGTTTTCTGAGGGGGGGGGGGGGGGGCAAGTCAATTCTTGGTAAGCAAGAGGGCTCTCGTGGATTTGCTGCAGTTTACCCAAGGTTGGCGTCGGGCGAGGCAACTGCTTTGCACGGCGACGTTACCACCACCACTATCGTCTCCCTGTCAATGGCTTTTTGCGCCATCCAGCATCCTGACTGGTTGCATCACTGCTTGGTACGGTAACTGCTCGGCCTCCGACCGCAAGGCACTACAGAGGGTAGTGCGWACGGRCCAGTACATCACTGGGGCTAAGCTGCCTGCCATCCAGGACCTCTACACCAGGCGGTGTCAGAGGAAAGCCCTAAAAATTGTCAAAGACCCCAGCCACCCCAGTCATAGACTGTTCTCTCTACTTCCGCATGGCAAGCGGTACTGGAGTGCCAAGTGTAGGACAAAAAAGCTTCTCAACAGTTTTTACCCCCAAGCCATAAGACCCCTGAACAGGTAATCAAATGGTTACCCGGACTACTTGCATTGTGTGTGTGTGTCCCCCCCCCAACCCCTCTTTTACACTGCTGCTACTCTCTGTTTATCATATATACATAGTCACTTTAACTATACATCCATGTACATACTACCTCAAATGGCCCGACCAACCAGTGCTCCCACACATTGGCTAACCGGGCTATCTGCATTGTGTCCTGCCACCCACCAACCCCTCTTTTTATGCTTCTGCTACTCTCTGTTCATCATACATGCATAGTCACTTTAACCATACCTACATGTACATACTACCTCAATCAGCCCGACTAACCGGTGTCTGTATGTAGCCTCTCTACTGTATATAGCCTCTCTACTGTTATAGCCTCGCTACTTTTATTTTTCACTGTCTTTTTACAGTTGTTTTTATTTCTTTACTTACCAATTGTTCACCTAATACCTTTTTTGCACTATTGGTTAGAGCCTGTAAGTAAGCATTTCACTCTAAGGTCTACACCTGTTGTATTCGATGCACGTGACAAATAGACTTTGATTTGATTTGACAGCTTGAAAGACGTTTTGGACACTACAGTGAAAATGGTTAACTTTGTTAAAGCAAGGCCCCTGAACTCTCCTGTATTTTCTGCACAATGAAATGATATGGGCAGAGARCATATAACGCTTTTACAACATACAGAAGTGCGCTGGTTATCAAGAGAAAAAGTATTGACACGTTATTTTTAATTGAGAGACGAGCGTAAAGTTTTCTTTACTGACCATCATTTTTACTTGTCTGACCGCTTGCATGATGACGAGTTTCTCACACGACTGGCCTATRTGGGTGATGTTTTTTCTCGCCTGAATGATTTGAATCTTGAGGCTATGATTAAGAAATTGGAGCTCTTCTCTGTCTGCATTAACAAGGACAACACACAGGTCTTTCCATCATTGTATAATTTTTTGTGTGCAAATGAACTCAAGCTTATGGACAACGTCAAATGTTATATAGCGACGCACCTGAGTGAGTTGGGTGCGCAATTAAGCAGGTACTTTCCCGAAACGGATGACACAAACAACTGGATTCGTTATCCCTTTCATGCCCTGCCTCTAGTCCACTTGCCGATATCTGAACAAGAGAGCCTCATCGAAATCGCAACAAGCGGTTCTGTGAAAATGTAATTTAATCAGAATCCACTGCCAGATTTCTAGATCGGGCTGCGCTCAGAGTATCCTGCCTTGGAAAATTGCGCTGTTAAGACACTGATGCCCTTTGCAACCACYTACCTATGTGAGAGTGGATTCTCGGCCCTCACTAGCCTGAAAACTAAATACAGGCACAGACTGTGTGTGGAAAATGACTTAAGACTGAGAAAAAAAATAAAGAGAAAAACATTGGAGAGTGTGCTGACCCTGGTGCTAGAGGGGGTACACAGCTACATTTATTTATATATATTATATATATAATATATATATATTATACTAATTCAGCATATCAATGTTATTTGTAAGCAATGCATCTGTTTGTCTGTACAAGGAGAGGTCAGATAAATGTGTTGCCCAACTGTGTGTTCATACTGAAAGAGTCTAGCCAGATGAGCTAGATAGAAACAGACTCATCTCTAATCCGTCTATATAAATAAACTACGTCTAATTCCCTTTTCTTCCTGAAGAGTGACCTCCTTCACTTCCCCTCTGAGATTTAAAACCATCTGATTGGCTAGCCAAACAGAGGGAGTTAACAACATGTTTTCTATCACCAGTCCAACGTTGAAACAACGTTGGTTCTGCGTCTTTTCAACAACAAACAAAAAAAAACATTCAATGTGATGATGTTGATTCGATATGGAAAACAAAAGTAAAGGGATTTTTTTTTTTTTTTCATTCAACTTCTAACCTAAATCCAATGATTTGCTTTTGATTTCATATTGAATTTACGTATATATGTACAGTCGTGGTCAAAAGTTTTGAGAAAGACACAAATATAAATTTTCACAAAGTCTGCTGCCTCAGTGTCTTTAGATAATTTTTGTCAGATGTTACTATGGAATACTGTATAATTACAGTAAGTATAATTAAGTATAATTACAAGCGTTTCAAAAGTGTTAAAGGCTTTTATTGACAATTACATGAAGTTGATGCAAACTGTCAATATTTGCAGTGTTGACCCTTCTTTTTCAAGACCTCTGTAATCCGCCCTGGCATGCTGTCAATTAACTTCTGGGCCACATCCTGACTGATGGCAGCCCATTCTTGCATAATCAATGCTTGGAGTTTGTCAGAATTTGTGGGTTTTTGTTTGTCCACCCGCCTCTTGAGGATTGACCACAAGTTCTCAATGGGATTAAGGTCTGGGGAGTTTCCTGGCCATGGACCCAAAATATTGATGTCGTTTTGTTCCCGAAGCCACTTAGTTATTCCCACTTTCTGCCTTTATGGCAAGATGCTCCCATCATGCTGGAAATTGGCATTGTTCGTCACCAAACTGTTCGCTGGATGGTTGGGAGGAAGTTTGCTCTCGGGAGGATGTGTTGTTGTACCATTCCTTTATTCATGGCTGTGTTCTTAGCAAAAATTGTGCCAGTGAGCCCACTTCCCTTGGCTGAGGAAGCAACGCCCACACATGAATGGTCTCAGGATGCTTTTTTACTGTTGGCATGGAACAGGACTGATGGTAGCGCTCACCTTGTCTTCTCCGGACAAGCTTTTTTCCGGATGCCCCAAACAATCGGAAAGGGGATTCACCAGAGAAAATGACTTTACCCCAGTCCTCAGCAGTCCAATCCCTGTACCTTTTGCAGAATATCAGTCTGTCCCTGATGTTTTTCCTGGAGAGAAGTGGCTTCTTTGCTGCCCTTCTTGACACCAGGCCATCCTCCAAAAGTTTTCACCTCACTGTGCATGCAGATGCACTCACACCTGCCTGCTGCCATTCCTGAGCAAGCTCTGTACTGGTGGTGCCCTGATCCCGCAGCTGAATCAACTTTAGGAGACGATCCTGGCACTTGCTGGACTTTCTTGGGCGCCCTGAAGCCTTCTTCACAACAATTAAACCGCTCTCTTTGAAGTTCTTGATGATGTGATAAATGGTTGATTTAGGTGCAATCTTACTGGCAGCAATATCCTTGCCTGTGAAGCCCTTTTTGTGCAAAGCAATGACGACGGCACGTGTTTCCTTGCAGATAAGCATGGTTGACAGAGGAAGAACAATGATTCCAAGCACCACCCTCCTTTTGAAGCTTCCAGTCTTGTCCTCGTCAACACTCACACATGTGTTAACGAGAGAATCACTGACATGATGTCAACTGGTCTTTTTGTGGCAGGGCTGAAATGCAGTGGAAATGTTTTTTGGGGATTCAGTTAATTTGCATGGCAAAGAGGGACTTTGAAATTAATTGCAATTCATCTGATCACTCTTCATAACATTCTGGAGAATATGCAAATTGCCATCATACAAACTGAGTGTGTCATTCTCAAAACTTTTGGCCACGACTGTATATAAATTAGATTATTTAGGTAGATCCCTCACCTATCACCTCTAACATGACCCCTCCTCCCTGACCCCTGACCTCTTACCTCTTAGCACGGAACGGCGGTCATCCACACAAGAGGGCCGTGTCTCCTGCTGAGGCTTCTGGGAAGTGTAGTGTACCGACCACTTTTTGTCCTCGTCCAGTCTGACAGCTAGAGAGAGAGACGGAGAGAGAGAACGAAAGAGAGGGAGATATAGAGAGAGAGAGACAGAGAGGTAAAGGGAGACAAGGGGGACAGAGGGAGACAGAAAGAGAGAGAGACAGAGAGAGACAGAGAGGTAGGGGAGACAGAGAGAAACAGAGAGGGAGAGAGAGACAGAGAGGTAGAGGGAGACAGATGGAAAAAAGAGAGAGAAAGAGAGATATTTATTTTCATTCATTACAACACAAACACAGGCAAACACACACACAAACACACAGATTTCCTCACAAATTACAAATACCATTGTGTGTGGGTGGTCTGTGTGTGGGTGGTCGAGAGAGATAGAGAGATATTTATTTTCATTCATTACAACACAAACACAGGCAAACACACACACAACACACAGATTTCCTCACAAATTACATAAATTGTGTGTGGTGGTCTGTGTGTGGGTGGTCTGTGTGTGGCGTGGTCTGTGTGTGTGTGTGTGTGTGTGTGTGTGTGTGTGTGTGTGTGTGTGTGTGTGTGTGTTGTGTGGTGTGTGTGTGTGTGTGTTGTGTGTGTGTGTTGTGTGTGTGTGTGTGTGTTGTGGTGTGTTGTGTGTGTGTGTGTGTGTGTGTGTGTGTGATCACCATTAGAGAGAAAGAGAACAGAGGAAAAATCAGCCTAATATACCCATCTCAGTCTATTATCGTAATTATTGATCTATCTCTTATCTACTTACCTGTAAATCACACAAGCTCTCACAGTTGCTCAGTAAAGCCAGTGTGTGTCTGATGTAATGACTCAACGAGCTGATATCACATCACCTCACTACAGCGACTGAAATTCACTCGCAGCGCACTTAACAAAGAAGAAGCGTCTGTTAGTATGTTAAGATGATGGGCAAGGAATAAGCTATCGTAAATATTTCTAAAATTAAAGCATCGATTGGGACAAATCATTACCTAAACCCTAAAGCGCAACTGAAATCTGTAATAAATAATGTGGAAATTGAGCAAGTTGAGGAGATAAATCTGCGTGGAGTATCCCTGATCTGTAACTGTCTATGTCAAAACATATTGATAGCAACAGTGCGCTAAGATGGGAAAGTCTGCCATAATAAAGCGCTGCTTCTTAACCTTTAATCTAGACGTACTATCAAGCAAGGCAGGGTCCTACAGCCCTAGTCTCTACCTACTTAACAACACTATCAATGCAAGGCTAGGGTCCCTATCTAGCGCCTAGTCTCACTACCTATCTTACAACACTATGCAACAAGGCTAGGTCCCTGACAGGCCGACTTAGTTTCTACTTCTTAATAAAAACACTATCAATTCAAGGCATTCACCAGGCCCTATTTACCTTTATCCACAGCTATCACAGAGGCAGGTCCT
>NW_019943201.1:62856-98357 GCF_002910315.2 Salvelinus sp. IW2-2015 | reverse complement strand
CGGTGGTCTGTGTGTGGTGGTCTGTGTGTGTGTGTGTGTGTGTGTGTGTGTGTGTGTGTGTGTGTGTGTGTGTGTGTTGTGTGTGGTGTGGTGTGTTGTGTGTGTGTGTGTGTACAGGCCCTAGTTTCTACCTTCTTAACAACACTATCAACAAGGCAGGTCCTACAGGCCCTAGTTTCTACCTTATTAACAACACTATCAACAAGGCAGGTCCTACAGGCCCTAGTTTATACCTTATTAACAACACTATCAACAAGGCAGGTCCTACAGGCCCTAGTTTCTGCCTTCTTAACAGGACTATCAACAAGGCAGGTCCTACAGGCCCTAGTTTTGTCGTTCCTGGACTACTGTTCAATCGTGTGGTCAGGCACCAGAAAAGAGGGACCTACAATTGGCTGAGAACAGGGCAGCACGGCTGGCCTTTAAATCAAATCACATCAACGTTTATTGGTCACATACACATTGTTAGCAGATGTTAATGAGAGTGTAGCGAAATATACACAGAGAGTTCATTAGTCCAGCAGTTACACAGAGAGCTAAAATTAATATTATGCATGTCAATCTCTCCTGGCTCAAAGTGGAGGAGAGCTTGACTTCACCACTACCTGTTTTTGTAAGAAGTGTTGACATGCTGAATGCACCGAGGTGTCTGTTTAAACTACTAGCACACAGCTCTGACACACATGCATATCCCACAAGACTTGCCACCAGGGGTCTCTTCACAGTCCCCAAGTCCAGAACAGACTATGGGAGGTGCACAGTACTACATAGAGCCATGACTACATGGAACTCTATTCTACATCAAGTAACTGATGCAAGCACTAAAATCTGATTTAAAAAAAACAGATAAAAATACACCTTACGGAATAGCGAGGACTGTGAAGGGACACGCCAGTGTCGTTTCAGAACCAGGAGGATTTATTTTGTTTTCATGAACACGGCCTTATTTCTATTACAGCATATTGGATGACCGTCATTCATATTCCATTCACCCAGTTTCAATGTAACATCGAGAGGTTTAGGCTACTACATGATACTAAAATCTCTCTATACCCATCATGAGGTTGCTACAACCTAGACTATGAATGAAAGCTTGCAACGTACTGTAGGTGCACACAGGTTGAGAGACACATTTGAGATGACAGACAATGACATTCAATACCGCCTTGCACACTCTTGCCTGCATCTAGCTGATAGTGGGTGTAATCTTCAGTTCAGCAGTTGCAAACGAGAGTTTCTATTGGACAAATTCAGGTATGTTAATCCCCTGTTATGTTCCGCTTGCTTCCATTTTAAGAAACGTTTTTCAACAACAGAATCCGACGGAATGAATACACCCCTGATCACACGTAAACACAGTTCACTTTCATAGCAGTCACGTTGTATTCCTTCTGGAATCTACGTTATGCATTCTCATACTTTCACCTCTTCCCTTCGCTTGTGGATTTCAATGCACAACACATCAGCTGTATGTGACCAGGCGAAAAAACCTTTCCAAGCCAAACCATATCATAACCGCTACACACAGCCTACATCGTTGTCACCATATTAGCTAAAGTAACGTCATAGTCATCATAGCTAATAGAACTAATGCGTTAGTAAACCCACTACAATCATGCAGTAACGTCACAGTCAGTCAGTAAGCAGTCAGTAAGCAGTTACAGGGACGGGCCCCGGTGGCAATACATGAGTAATACCTAAAGCTTACTTTGTCTTGGAAGTGTTCCAGTGTTGTGTTGGACAGTCATAGCCAGCTAGCTAACATAGCATCCCTCTGTTTGAGCAGGGTGTTTCAGTAGGCTAAACTAGCTGGCTGCTGCATTTGCTAGCTAAGTAAGTGAAACTGAAAGTGAAAAAAAATTGCTAATCTCTCTCTTCTTTCTATTTCAGGGAGGGAGGACGGAGGGAGGTGTAAACTTGCTGGGGAGAGAGGAGGGAGGGAGGAGGAGGGGAACTGGTGAGAGAGAGAGGAGGGAGGAGGAGGGAGGGAGGAGGAGGAGGTGATGCTGGCTGGAGGAGGGAGGAGGGAAGGGAGGGAGGAGGGAGGAGGAGGAGGGAGGAGGGAGGAGAGGGGAGGAGGAGGGAGGCGAGTGGAGCGGAGGAGAGGAGATGAGAAGGAAGGGAGGGGAGTGAGCTGCCCTGGGAAGAGGAGGATGATTGACCAGAAGGGAAGGAGAGGTGAGCGGCTGGGAGGAGGATGGGGTGAGGAAGGAAGGAGGGATGAGCTGCTGGGGAGGAGGATGGATTCGAGGAAGGGAAGGAAGGGAGGTGAGCTGGTAAGCTGAGGGAGGAGAGGACTTCGAGGAGGAAGGGAGGGAGGTTTGAGCTGCCTGGAGAGGTGAGGGATGGATTGAGGAAGGGAAGGGAGGGGAGGTGAAGCTGGCTGGGGAGGGAGAGGATTGAGATAGGGAAGGGAGGGGCAGTGAGCTGGCTGTGTGAGGAGGAGGAGAGGGGGAGGGAGGGATGGGAGGGAGGAGAGGGAGGAGGGGAGGAGGGAGGGAGAGACGGGAGGGAGGGAGGGACGAGGGGGAGAAGGGGGAGGGGAGGGTGAGGGAGGAGGGAGGGGGAGGGAGAGAGAGTGGAACCGGACTTGACGGGAGCAGAGAAGGGAAGGGAAGGGAAGGAGGGGAGGTGAGCTGGCTGCGTAATATATCCAGTGACCTGCGTGTGAAAAAACTCCTTAGAATGAAACACCTCTAACACACACACAACTTCTTGTTTCGCCCTCCCTCTCAGCACTAGTCAAGGTGACCTAGGAGAAACACTGCACTGAGTGTTGGGGACGTGTGCATACAGCTTCATTCACATACAACAACGTGCATGCATGCCTGTATTCACACACGTACGCATGCACACACACATGGACGCATGCACACACACCTCTCTCACCACACACAACAAACAAACAAACAACAAAACACACACAACACACACACACACACACATACACACACACACACACACACACACACACACACACACACACACACACACACACACACAAAACACACACACACACACACACACACACACACACACAACACACACACACACACACACACCACACACACACATACACACATCTCCAGCATCTTCTTTGCATGTTGTCCTGGATCTCCTCTGGGCCATCGAGTCACTCCATACACAAGCCTCTGATCTGAAGTTGAGTAAATCAGATTCAGACATATCTCACTCACACATTTTCTCATCTCTCACAGTCTCACACTAATTAGGTCTCACAGTCTCACTGCAGAATTAGATGTTGATCCACATTCATCTAAACGTCACATTTTCAAAAGTTGCTCCAAACGTCACATTTAGAAGTTTAAGTTTTTGATAGGGTAAAATATTACGATTTAGGAACTCATTACGAAGGGTTAAGGTTTTTGATAGGGTAAAATATTACGTTTAGGAACTCATTACGAAGGGTTAACGTTTGGGATAGGAAAAATAAGTAAATAAATAAATACAAATGACTAACACTAGGATGAAACAGTCAACCAGCCAGGACACCAGTGATACAAGTCAATTTTCGACGTCCATCCATGTGTGACGTCCATCGTGGAAACCGGCCACTAGGGGGCATCAGTTAGCGCTGCCACTGGTGCAAAAGGTTGTCATGTTTGAACCCAGCGATAGAGCGTTTTTTTTTAGATGAGTTTTAAGCCTATTCATAACCTTAACCCTTACCTTAACCATTCTGAGATGATGCTTAACCTTAAGGTTGTTAAGTTTGAACCCTGCAGTAGAAAGGTGTTTTTGATGTTTAAGCCAATCCCAAAACTTAATCATCCAGAGTTAATGCCTGAATATAAGAATTTGGAGGTAATGCCTCAACTTAAACCTTAAAAAAAACGAACTTCGAAATTTGGCGTTTGAGAAAAATGGAAGAATGTCTAATTCTGATCTGGTGAGACTGTGCGAGCTAGTTGGGGATTACACCCAAGTTTCTAGTGGCCGGTCTAGAAGGCGTTAATTGACGTCCTCAGGACATGGATAGACGTCCAATTCCGAAGTCCCTCTTGAGCAATCGGCCTGCTCACACAGACAAACCCCCTAACACACCCCTGTCACAGAATAGTCATACAGTGTCTTACCGCTGTTGTTCCTGTTGAAGTACTTCAGGACAGATTTGAGTGCCAAGCTGATGAACACCATGACTGAGGCTGAGGTGTGTGTGTTATCCCACTCCAGCGATGGATAAAAACGGCTCCCGGTCGCTCCTCTATTAGAGGTGTGTCAAGGAAAAAGGAGGAGGAAGAGAGGAGAGGAGGATGTGCTGTGAAGAGATCGAGGCAAAGCACTGCCACACGACTCACACTGCACCACTCTTCTCCTCCCTCACTCACTCCCTCCCTCCGTCCCTCCCTCCCTCCGTCCCTCACTCCCTCCCTCCTATCCGCTTTCAGTGAGAAATGCAGACAACTTCGCCCCTTCCAGACGCACACACCTTTTGTGTCATAGTGGAGTACAGCAGTTATAAACTAGGTGCTTTTGAAACTCAGTTTTATAGACAGTCTACTACTCATTTTAATATACATATTAACGCTCCCTCTCTTCTCCTCCTCCTCCACTCCTTTCCCCTCCCTACCTTCTCCCTTTCCCCACCCATTCTACCCTCCCTATCCGCACCCATAATAGTGAAACTCCACAATGCCCTTCCCTCCCAGTGATGGATGTTTCATCCAAACCGGCAGCTTGTCTCATCACCATAGAGACCATGCCAACCCCCCCCATACACCCCCCCCACACGCACCACGCTGCCCTGCACCCCAAACACAACACACACACACCACAACACACACACAACACACACACACACACACACACCACACACACACACACACAACACACACACACACACACACACACACACACACAACACACACACACACACACACACACACACAACACACACACACCAACACACACCACCACACACACACAGAGCAGATAGAGACAGATCTGAATCTGCCACAGTAACAGTCCTGGTAGGGACATCTGGCAAGTGTGAAGGAAAAAACCTTTTTGATTCTGCTCAGACTACACGCACAGATACACACACACACACACACACACACACACACAGACACACATGTTCGGAAGCACATGTATGTGTACAAACACACACACTGCAGAGTGTTGGCAGGAGTCCAGTGTGTTTTGTGTTATTGTGTGTGTAGAGCTTCAGTGATCAAGGTCATCCTAAGATACTGCATTATATACACACACACACAACACACACCACACACACACCAAACACACACACACACACACACACACACACACACGCACACACGCGCGTGCACGCACACATTCACACACACACACCTCCAGCCAAGCTTGTGCCAGTTACAGTAGTGTAACTAGGACACCCGTTTTAATCATGTTATAATATGTTCATTTTCTGGGACGAGGCTGCTATCATTTAGTCATGTTACAAATGTGTTCATTTACTGGATGAGGCTAGCATCATTTAGTCATGTGTTCATTATACTGGGATGAGGCTAGCATCATTTAGTCATGTGTTCATTTACTGGGATGAGGCTAGCATCATTTAGTCATGTGTTCATTTACTGGGACGAGGCTGCTATCATTTAGTCATGTTACAAATGTGTTCATTTACTGGGATGAGGCTCAGTATCATTTAGTCATGTGTTCATTTACTGGGATGAGGCTAGTATCATTTAGTCATGTGTTCATTTACTGGGACGAGGCTAGCATAATTTAGTCATGTTACAAATGTGTTCATTTACTGGGATGAGGCTGGCATCATTTAGTCATGTGTTCATTTACTGGGATGAGGCTAGCATCATTTAGTCATGTGTTCATTTACTGGGATGAGGCTAGCATCATTTAGTCATGTGTTCATTTACTGGGACGAGGCTGCTATCATTTAGTCATGTTACAAATGTGTTCATTTACTGGATGAGGCTAGTATCATTTAGTCATGTGTTCTTACTGGGATGAGGCTAGTATCATTTAGTCATGTGTTCATTTACTGGGATGAGGCTAGTATCATTTAGTCATGTGTTCATTTACTGGGATGAGGCTAGTATCATTTAGTCATGTGTTCATTACTGGGATGAGGCTAGTATCATTTATTGTTCATTTACTGGATGGGCTAGTATCATTGTCATGTTATAAATATGTTAATTTACTGGGATGAGGCTAGTATCATTTAGTCATGTGTTCATTTACTGGGATGAGGCTGGTATCATTTAGTCATGCTATAAATATGTTAATTTACTGGGACGAGGCTAGTATAGTTGAATCTGTTATAAATGTGATCACTTACTGGGATAAGGCTAATGACATTTTATACTGAAACTACAGAAATGTCACGCATGCAATATTCATTACAAGGACTCTAGAATAAGTAGCATCATCATTATTAGTACATATGAATGCATCAGTAGCATCATCATTATTAGTGCCATAGTAGTTAGCATCAGTAACATCCTCATTATTAGTGGCATAGAGTTAGCATCAGTACATCATCATTATTAGTGCCATAGGAGTTAGCATCAGTAACATCATCATTATTAGTGCTAGGAGTTAGCATCAGTAACATCATCATTATTAGTGCCATGGAGTTAGCCTCATTACATCCATTATTAGTGTCATAGGATTAGCATCATTAGCGTCCCATTATTGTGCAAATGAGTACGTCAGTAGCATCTCATTAACGTGCATAGGAGTTAGCACCATAGCATCCTCATTATTAGTGCCATAGTAGTTAGCATCAGTAACATCATCATTATTAGTGCCATAGGAGTTAGCGTCATTAGCATCCTCATTATTAGTGCCATAGGAGTTAGTATCAGTAACATCAACGTCAACAAAACAAGCGGAGATGATCGTGACTTCAGGAACAGCAGAGGGAGCACCCCCCTATTCACATCGACGGTACAGTAGTGGAGAGGGTAGTAATTTTAAGTTCCTCGCGTACACATCACGGACCAACTGAATTGGTCCACCCACAAGACAGCGTGGTGAAGAATGCGCAGCAGCGCCTCTTCAACCTCAGGAGGCTGAAGAAATTTGGCTTGTCACCAAAAGCACTCACAAACTTTTACAGATGCACAATCGAGAGCATTCTGTCGGGCTGTATCACGGCCTGGTACGGCAATGCTCCGCCCACAACCGTAAGGCTCTCCAGAGGTTAGTGAGGTCTGCACAACGCATCACCGGGTGCAAACTACCTGCCCTCCAGGAAACCTACACCACCCGATGTCACAGGAAGGCAATAAAAATAATCAAGGACAACAACCACCACTGCCTGTTCCCCACTATCATCCAGAAGGCGAGGTCAGTACAGGTGCATCAAAGCTGGGACGAGAGACTGAAAAGTAGCTTCTATCTCAAGGCCATCAGACTGTTAAACAGCCACCACACTAACATTGAGTGGCTGCTGCCAACATACTGACTCAACTCCAGCCACTTTAATAATGGAAAAATGTATGTAAAAAATATATCAGTCTCAGAGTTCGCGCCCAGGCTCTGTTGCAGCCGGCCGCAACCGGGAGGTCCGTGGGCGAAGTACAATTGGCCTAGCGTCATCCGGGTTAGGGAGGTTTGGCCGGTAGGGATATCCTTGTCTCATCGCGCTCCAGTGACTACTGTGGTGGGCCGGGCGCAGTGCGCGCTAACCAAGGGGGCCAGGTGCACGGTGTTTCCTCCAACACATTGGTGCGGCTGGCTTCCGGGTTGGAGGCGCGCTGTGTTAGAAGCAGTGCGGCTTGGTTGGGTTGTGCTTCGGAGGACGCATGGCTTTCGACCTTCGTCTCTCCCGAGCCCGTATGGGAGTTGTAGCGATGAGACAAGATAGTAATTACTAGCGATGGATACCACGAAAAATTGGGGCAAAAAGGGGGTAAAAAAATAATATTAAATAAAATAATAAATATATCACTAGCCACTTTAAACAATGCCACTTAATATAATGTTTACATACCCTACATTACTCATCTCATATGTATATACTGTACTCTATACCATCTACTGCATCTTGCCTATGCCGTTCTGTACATCATTCATTCATATATTCTATGTACATATTCTTCATCCTTTACACTTGTGTGTATAAGGTAGTTGTTGTGAAATTGTTAGGTTAGATTACTCGTTGGCTTTACTGCATTGTCGGAACTAGAGCACAAGCATTTCACTACACTCGCATTAACATCTGCTAACCATGTGTATGGACAAATAAAATGTGATTTATTTATTTTACATCATCATTATTAGTGCCATGGAGTTAACATCAGTAGCATCTATATGTATGATACATAGTAGAGTCATAGGAGTTAGCATCGTAGCATCTCATATTAGTGCATAGGAGCTTACATCAGTACTCATCATTATTAGTGCATAGGAGTTAGCATCAGTAACATCCTCATTATTAGTGCCATAGGAGTTAGCATCAGTAAGCTCATCATTATTAGTGCATAGGAGTTAGCATCAGTAGCATCCTCATTATTAGTGCCATAGGAGTTAGCATCAGTAGCTCATCATTATTAGTGCATAGGAGTTAGCATCAGTAGCATCCTCATTATTAGTGCATAGGAGTTAGCATCAGTAGCATCCTCATTATTAGTGCAATAGGAGTTAGCATCAGTTAGCATCCTCATTATTAGTGCATAGGAGTTAGCATCAGTAGCGTCATCATTATTAGTGCATAGGAGTTAGCATCAGTAGCATCCTCATTATTAGTGCCATAGGAGTTAGCATCAGTAGAATCATCATTATTAGTGCAATAGGATTAGCATCAGTAGCATCCTCATTATTAGTGCCATAGGAGTTAGCATCAGTAAGTCATCATTATTATGCAATATGGAGTTACACATAGTAGCATCCTCATTATTAGTGCATAGGAGTTAGCATCAGACGTCATCATTATTAGTGCAATAGGAGTTAGCATCAGTACATCCTCATTATTAGTGCCATAGGAGTTAGCATCAGTAGCTCATTCATTATTAGTGCCATAGGAGTTAGCATCAGTAGCATCCTCATTATTAGTGCCATAGGAGTTAGCATCGAGTAGCTCATCATTATTAGTGCATAGGAGTTAGCATCAGTAGCATCCTCATTATTAGTGCATAGGAGTTAGCATCAGTAGCTATCATTATTAGTGCATAGGAGTTAGCATCAGTACATCCTCATTATTATGGCCATAGGAGTTAGCATCAGTACATCATCATTATTAGTGCAATAGAGTTAGCATCAGTACATCCTCATTATTAGTGCCATAGGAGTTAGCATCGTACGTATCCTCATTATTAGTGCAATAGGAGTTAGCATCAGTAGCTCCTCATTATTAGTGCATAGGAAGTTAGCATCAGTAATACATCCTCATTATTAGTGGCATAGGAGTTAGCATCAGTAACATCATCTATTATTGTCACCTACTGATATCTGAACAAGAGAGCCTGAATCAAAACGTCTGAAATGATAAGCCACTGCCAGATGTCTGGATGGGCTGCGCTCAGAGTATCCTGCCTTGGCAAATCAGCTGTTAAGACACTGATGCCCTTTGCAACCACGTACCTATGTGAGAGTGGATGTTCGGCTCTCACTAGCATGAAAACTAAATACAGGCACAGAATGTGTGTGGAAAATGATTTAAGACTGATACAATACGATACAATACAACCCAACAGTGCAGAGTTATGTGCATCCTTTCAAGCACACCCTTCTCATTAACCTGTGGTGATTATTCACAATTTTCGATGAACAAATAAGGTTTTATATGTAAGATGGCTAAATAAAGAGCTAAATTATTGATTATTATTATATTATTATTTGTGCCTGGTCCTATAAAGCTCTTTGTCACTTCCCACGAGCCGGTTTGACAAAAACTCACACTCATTCTTATGTTTAATAAATATGTGGCAAAAATCACATTTGAGAGTGTGTTGGCCCTGGTGTTTTTTAAATTTGTTTTTAAAATTGTATAAACTGACTTTAATTTTGCAGGACCACAAGAAGAGTCATGGGATCCTTAATAAATACAAATACAAATCTGTAGCGTCATCGTTATCAACATCCATTTGAATTAGCATTACTATCCTCATCGTTATTAGAACCATAGGAGTTAGCATCCGTAGCATCATGGTTATTAAAGCATTCGAATTAGCAATGCTAGCTAAAATCACTAAATGCCTGTAACTGGTGGCTGGCAAAAACAGTAACAGGCCGTTAGCTAAGCAAGACTTATGTATATCTGAGTGACAGTAGCTGTTGGAAACTAAAGCCTGTTTCTCACTAAACCTACCTACCAGAATTAGACATGTTTACCGCTCTCGCCGTTATGGACCCACTGCTGCCTGTGAACACTTAATTCTCTGCAGCATGTGTTATTCAAAGTCGGGGGTCGTCACCCCTAGCGTTAAAAAATACCAAAATGTTTTATGTTTTTTTTTAGGGAACCAAACATTAAGAGTACAAATTATGTTATGGGACAATATACAAACAATTTAAAAAATATATATATAATTTAATTTGATATAGTATTGGTTCTTCTTCATTTTGATAGGAGAGATGAAAATATAATATGAAATTGAAGGTTATTTGGTGACGTGGAATTATAAATGCACAGATTTTAAGGTATGTGTCATTTGAATTGTGGTGGGGTGGGATCGCCGATATTCAGGCCCCCCCCCCAAAAAAAAGGGTTCCGAGAAATTCTGTCAAAAAGAATTCTGAAGTTAACCACTGCTCTGTGTGTGTGTGTGTGTGTGTGTGTGTGTGTGTGTGGTTGTGTGTGTGTGTGTGTTGTGTGGTGTGTGTGTTGTGTGTGTGTGTGTGTGTGTGTGGTGTGTGTGTGTGTGTGTGTATGGACCAGTCCCAGTGAGTCATGCATGTTTCAGTACTGTATTGGCCACACACACACACACACAAACACACACACACACACACCACACCACACACACACACACACACACACAACACACACCCACACACCACACACACACACACACAACACACACACACACACACACACACAACACCACACAACATATATCCCCAGACACACACACTACGTTAGACTGCGTTACACAATAAAATAATGAATGTTTTCCGGCCTTTTATACCTCAACACAAACAACCAAAAGAGGAGTGTCTGTGTGAAGGATCAAACCTCTGTGACATCATCCTACATCTTAATCTAGATTAAGCAGCCCTGCTGTACCTCCTACCTCTTCCCCCTCTGTAGCCGTGCTAATCTAGATTAGCCATACTCCTGCCTTGATACATATATAAAGTGGAAGGGAAATAGGAGGAGAGAAGAAGACTCTGCGGGAGAACACCCCCCCCCTGGATATTAGAGTACAGAGACAGAGATGGTAGATAGAGAGAGAGGAACAGAGATGGTAAGCTAGGAGAGAGAAAAGATAGAAGAGAGAGAGAGAGACAGATGGTGAGGGATCGAAAGAGACAGGCTGGTAGATGAAGAGAGAGAGAGACCAGCGATGTAGATAGAGAGAGAGAGAGACAGAGACAGAGAATGGGTAGATATGAGAAGAGGAGACAGAGACAGAGATGGTAGATAGAGAGAGAGTGAAAGAGACAGAGATGGTAGATAGAGCAGAGAGAGAGACAGAGATGTAAGAGGAGAGAAGAGAGGACAGAGATGGTAGATAGAGAGAGAGAGAGACAGAGACAGAGATGGTAGATAGAGAGAGAGAGAGGACAGAGACAGAGATGGTAGATAGAGAGAGGATGGAAAGAGACAGAGATGGTAGATAGAGAGAGAGAGGAGACAGAGATGGTAGATAGAGAGAGAGAGAGAGTTATAGTTTTTGCTTATTTATTTTCCCTTGTGTACTTTAAACCATTTGTACATTGTTCAACACTGTATATTACATAATATGACATTTGTAATGGTTTTATTGTTTTGAAACTTCTGTATGTGTAATGTTTACTGTTCATTTTTATTGTTTATATTCACTTTTGTATATTATCTACTTCATACTTGGCTTTGGCAATGTTAACACGTTTCCATGCAATAAAGCCCTTGAATTGAGAGAGACAGAGATGGTAGATAGAGAGAGAGAGACAGTGGTAGATAGAGAGAGAGACAGAGAGAGCAGAGATGGTAGATAGAGAGAGAGAACAGAGAGAGACAGAGATGGTAGATAGAGAGAGAGACAGAGAGAGACAGAGATGGTAGGATAGATAGAGGAGAACACAGAGAGAGACAGAGATGGTAGATAGAGGAGACAGAGATAGTAATAGAGAGAGAGAGAAAGAGAGAGAAAGAGACAGAGATGCTTCTACACCTGCATTGCTTGCTGTTTGGGGTTTAGGCTGGGTGTCTGTACAGCACTCGAGATATTAGCTGATGTACGAAGGGCTATATAAAATAAACTTGATTTGATTTTGATTTGAGATAGAGAGAGAGAGACAGAGATGGTAGAGAGAGAGAGTTTTACACATTGTTACAACACTGTATACATACATAATATGACATTTGAAATGTCATTATTCTTTTGGACTTCTGTGAGTGTAATATTTATTTTAAATTGTTTAATAATATAATTTGTTATATAACTACTTCACTTGCTTTGGCAATGGTTAACATATGTTTCCCATGACAATAAAGCCCCTTTGAAATTGAATTGGAAGAAGATAGAAGAGAAACAGACAGACACGCGAGAGAGAGAAGAGAAACACGACAGACAGACAGACAGACAGACAGACAGACAGACAGACCAGACAGACAGACAGACAGACAGACAGACAGACAGACAGACAGACAGAGAGGGAGAGACAGACAGACAGGGAGACAGCAGCGAGACAGACACGGAGACAGGGAAGCCACAGACAGACAGGGAGACAGGAGAACAGACAGAGAAGGCCAACCAGGGTACGGCTGGGTCAAAGCTAATCTGGACTCTCCCATTCCAAGAATGCTTACCAGGTACACTGTAAAAAATTAAATGTAGTTGTTTCAACTATCATTAAGTAACTGGTTCCACAGCTTTTTTTTTTGGTTTACTCAACTTTTCAGTCCAAGTGTTACCTGAACTAAAAATAGTTGGCCCGAATTTAGGTTTAACTTGAGAAAACGTAGGCAAACATTCACTCAATTTAAAATAATGTGTTTGCTCAACTTGAGTCATATGTTAATTCAACTAGAAATTATTATTTGGGAATTTGAACTTAAAAAAGGCTGTGGAGCTATTTACACACATAAAGTACTTTTAAAATACAGTACAATGTTTTCAATTTACAAATTTAACTACATTCTGCAATTATTAAAATATTATATTCAAGATCTTCTCACCAGAGATTTGAACTCACAACRTCTTGGTTCACAGCATTCAACTCTTTCTGCTACGTGTCTGTGTCAATTTTAAATTAATCTGACAATTCTCTCATCGTTGTTTTAATTTGCTTATTTTCGTTTTTTCCGTATAAGCATACTACTCTGTTTTGATGTTACAATGAAAAATAAAACAGTTTTTCTTGAGTGTGCTTTTAACAGAACTGAGATTTACCGTGCAATGTGAAACAATACAGTTGATCTCAGGGATTGTTACAGACGTGGTGYTATGCTGTGAGCCAAGAGGTTGTGAGTTCATATCCCAGTTGAGTATAACCTACTGTATAAATCAACACGTTCAATGTAATCAAGTATTGCAATGTTTGCTGATATGTAAGTTGAAAACATTGTATTTTAAAAGCACTGTTTGTGTAAATATTTCCACAGACTTTTCTTTTAGACAGTTTGAGCAAACACATAATTTTAAGTTGACAAAATTTTCTCAAGTTGGAACTAAGTTTGGGCAAAGCAATTTTTTTGTTGTTCAGGTAACACCTGGACCGAAGAGTTAAGTACATTTTAAAAGTCTGTGGAACCAGATTTTCATTTTACAGTGTAAGGGTGAGTTTCCCAAAATATTCCTGAAGTTCAGTTCATCAGTTCCTACTTTACGGTAAAAATATATATATCTTTTTTAAACAACAGAGTCTAAAACAAAAGTGAAAAGTGAATACTGCTGCCTACCTCTCCAGTCTTGGCGTTGGGGTGTGTGTAAGAGGGGTGTGTGTAAGAGGGGTGTGTGTGAGAGGGGGATCTGGCTGATGTTGTAGCTGCGCCGTCGGAGCAGGTTAAAGGCAGAGAACCTCTTTCTCTGCTTGCGTGGAGGAGTGGGGAGGCTGGGCTGGGACTGGGGAGTAAACCCCGAGGTGGAGCTGTAGCCTGGTCCTGGGAGGGAGGTAGGGCCGTATCCCAGTCTTGGGGAAGGATATCCAGTGTTGCTGTGTCCTTGGGCAGTGTTGTGGCATCCTAGGTTAGGGCTGCTGCTGGGGTTGGTTTTGTAGGCTGGGTTACAGTGTCCTGGGTTAAGGCTGCTGCTGGGGGTGGTGTTGTAGGCTGGGTTACAGTGTCCTGGGTTAGAGTTGGGGTACCCAGCAGATCCACGATTAGGGTAGCCTTGGAGTCCAGAGTTTGGGTATCCTGGGGGTCCAGGGTTTGGGTATCCTGAGGGGCTGGGGTTTGGGTATCCTGAAGGGCTGGGGTCTGGGTAGCCTGAAGGGCTGGGGTTTGGGTATCCTGAGGGGCTGGGGTTTGGGTAGCCTGAGGGTCCAGTGTGACTGTAGCTGGCTGCTCCTGGAGGAGAAAGAGGTGGTGGGGGGAATCTGTACCCAGGATGATGGTCGGGAGTGGGGGGAGAGTAGCTGGTCTTCCGTAGCTGGGTCAGGGAGTGGCCGTGCGTGTGCTGCTGGGAGCCCCTGGAGGAGTAGCCTGCTCGATGGTGGAGCACCAGGCCTGGGGGGCTGGGGCCAGGGTAGGGGTAATCCTGTCTGTGTAGTGGCCCCTGGAGGCCCTTGTTGTCCGGTTGTCCCCGAGCGAGGGGCCTGGACACCCACGGTCCATCTCGTTGCTGGTGGATCTTGGAGGTGAGCAGCCGACGTCTCAGACTGCCCTCGCTCTTGGGCTGCAGGGAGAGCATCTTTTGAAAATCTTTCGAGCAGGCCGGAAGCAGCTCATCCTCATCCTCGCTGAAGCCCCCCTTCCAGCATTGAGCCCCCACGCCTCCTCCCCCCACCTGCTCGGTGGACAGACAGTCCACGTATGCTATCATCTTCTCAGACTTTGTCTCTCCCTCTCTCCCTCTCCCTGGCTCTCCTGTGCGATGAATTGTTCTAACAGTCCACGTAATCCGTCATCCACTCTTTCCAAACAGTGTGTTCTCATCAAGTCTGGTCTGAAGAGGCTGGGCTTCTCCAAGTCTTCCCTACAACGGTAGATTCTCAAAGAGTTGTATGTCAGTGACCCTCCACGGTGGAATGACCATAGAGAAACGCTGGTAGAGAGAGTACAGATCTATCTCATGTAGTGGATTCTTACAGAAACCGATCTCTGAGACTGTATGGTGTGGTCCTTCCTTGTCTTTCTCCCTTCACCTCTCTCTTTCTCTCTGTCCATCTACCCACTCCTTCTCTCTCTATAATCTCTTAACTAGGATTATCCTGAAGAAGGCCGGCCTTACATATGGTCAACATGGTACAGGTAATTACTGATGTCTTATAGACCACACACGCTTTTTCTATAAAGGTCATTAACGGTGTGTGAGAGTAAGAGCTACTCACACTTTAAAGGGGAATTTCACCCTGGCTCTGCAACGGCATATAGTCGTTACAATGTGAACAACGTTACGTTTTTATCATAAACGTCAACATTATCCAAACCACAAGCTAGAACTATCACGTTTAATTTTACTGGTAGAGTCGGGAAGTTTTGACTTCCTGTGTATTCGTCTGCTCATAGCGATCCAAAAAGTTTGGCATTCATAGCGAATGCTGATACCGTCCGCTAGGTATAATTTTTCACCGGTTTAATATAGGTTACCCATATCAACTTCGTCAGATCACCCATGAGAATGGGTGGCTCCTCCCCGGTAACTAATGACTCAGCGTCCCTAGCAACATGGCTACCCAAAAAAACGGTTGCGATCCTAAAAGGTGGTGTTTTACGCTTAATAATCCCACCCAAGAAGAGCTAACTTCTCTTGAACCGACTATCCGGAGTTTCGCGGTGATTGGTAAAGAAAAAGACGAGAACGGTACCCTTCATCTCCAGGGTGTCAGGATTTGGCCAGGATTGTTCCGGTTTTGGCCACTAGATGTCCCCATTGTGCTTTTTTGACCCTTTTGTTTTCCCTTGTTTCCAGTTATTATTTGCACCTGTGCCTCGTTTCACTTGAATGTATTTAAACCCTTAGTTTTCCTCAGTTCTTTGCTGTGTGTTTGAATGTTAGCACCCAGCCCTAGCCATGCCGTGAACATTTGTTGCTCCAGTAGGACTCTCTTGTGGTACTCTGTTTTTGTTCTCGTTTATTTATTTTTGATTATCTTTTGAGGCTTTTTCCTGCTGTACCTACCACCTTGTGGATTTACCTTTTTACTTGGAGGATTACCTTTTTCTCTTGGAATTACTTTTGACGTTGTGGATTTATATTTTTGCCTGAAGAACTTTCCTTTTTACTTTATTAAAACACCGTCTCAAGTACTGCTGTGTCTGCCTCATCTTCTGGGTTCTGCCGACAATTAGCGGCTCAGTTTGCTAAGTGACTGTTTCTCACACCGGAGACCCGAGTTCGTTACCGGGTCCTGACACATGGTTTTATCAACCTCAAGAAGAAGCAGCGGCTAGCTAGCATGAAACGGCTAATGACGATAAATACAAACTTGAATAATGGCATTGTTTACTTCAAACGATCAACAAAGAGTAATCTCTGAATGTCTTTTGTTTGTTTGTTTTTCACTGTTTGTCATCATGTGTGTGGTGTTCTGTGCCTGGCTGTGCTAATTAAAAACAATCGTGAAAATGTCTTATCTTTCACCGTTCTACGATACAGCTAACTCACTRTCTGTGGGTTGGTAGCAATGATGAATGTGTATAAATCCTCAACGGTTGGTAAGTTAGTTCTCAGCCAGTCTCAGCTGGCTAGCAATCTTGTTGCCAATTTAGTGACGCTAGTGAAATGTCCATGTTAGGTATGCTATGCTAGCCAGTCTAATAGAGAGCAATACAATTAGCGGGGTGGTTGAAATGTGTATTGTTGTGTATTTTGTTGTCGGTGGTACAGAATCTTATTCCACCATCATGCGCTTTCAACCCCTAACTCTGTACAAGGTGAAGGTAAGCTGGCAAAAACATATTTACAAGCTGACAGCTGAGATAGCTCTATTTACATTAAGCGTGGCATAAACATGAATTGGGTAGTGTTTGTATGGTTTGTGTTATGGGGTTTACAGGAGGTTAGAGGTAGTCTGAGTACCACAGAGTACCTTCCAGACCGTGTCATCAATTTAGTCTACCCCTCTTCTCTTTTAACCTTTTTCTCTTTGTAAAATTTCAGTTTGGAGTCATTCCACAGTGCCCTACTGGAAAATACCCCAATGCATTTTGGGTACACAACCATGAGGGAACAGACACACCTTGCGGTTCTGGAGCACAACAAGATTGTGGGCCAGACACCAGTAAGGGGCACTGAAAGTTATAAAATCAAGACTAGAACAGTAATGACACAACCACCTCATTCTTGTCTCTGCAGATTCTCTAAACACAAAGACATGATCTGTCAAAGTCAATTGGCTGGGGGAGGTTTTACAGACAGTACTTTGAGATGAGGGATTTGGTTGAGCTTACATTTTACATTATTGAGCAGATGCTCCTATCCAGAGCAATTTACAGTAGTAAGTACACACAATCATACTTTTGGTACTGGTCCACCCACCATGGGAATCAAACCCACAACACTGGCATTGCAAGAGCCATGCTCTTCCAACTGAGCTATATACGGGACAGCAAATGTATTGTATTGTAGACAGTAAATGTATTGTATTGTAGACAGTAAATGTATTGTATTGTAGACAGTAAATGTATTGTTGTGTATGAGAGAGATTGAGGTGTCATTTCTCATTTCTCCTCTAAATCCCAAACGGAAAATAAATATTCAATAATATCTGTATATTACTTATGTGTTTTATATGGACATACAGAGCCTTCGGAAACTATTCAGACCCCTTGACTTTTACCACATTTTGTCACGTTACAGCCTTGTTTTAAAGTGGATTACATTTTTTTAATSCTCACCAATCTACACACAATACCCCATAATGACAAAGCATTTTCGGCAAATATATTAAAAATAAAAAACTGAAATACCTTACGTATAGTAATCATACCTATACCTATATCATACATAAATACCTTATTTACATAAGTATTCAGACCCTTTGCTATGAGACTAGAAATTAAGCTCAGGTGCARCCTGTTTCCATTGATCATCCTTGAGATGTTTCTACAACTTGATTGGAGTCCACCTGTGGWKAATTCAATTGATTGGACATGATTTGGAAAAACACACACCTGTCTATTTGAAGTCCCACAGTTGACAGTGCATGTCATGTGGTAGTGGACACACACTTAATGTGTTGTGAAATCTGTTATGAAAGTATTGTAATGCTTTTTAAATTGAATAACTGCCTTGAAAATCAACCCATGAGGTTAAAGGAAATGTCCCCAGAGCTCCGAGACAGGACGTTGAAGAATGGTGGGGCAGCATCATGCTGTGGGGATGTTTTTCAGCGGCAGGGACTGGGAGACTAGTCAGGATCGAGGGAAATATGAATGGCCCAAAGTACAGAGAGATCCTTGATGAAAACCTGCTCCAGAGCGCTCAGGAACTCAGACTGGGGTGAAGGTTCACCTTCCAACAAGGACAACGACCCTAAGCACACAGCCTAGACAATGCAGGAGTGGCTTCAGGACAAATCTCTGAATGTCCTTAAGTGGCCCAGCCAGAGCCTTAACTTGAACCCGATCAAACATCTCTGGAGAGACCTGAAAATAGCTGTGCAGCAATGCTCCCCATCCAACCTGACAAAGCTTGAGAGGATCTGCAGAGAAGAATGGGATAAACTCCCCAAATACATGTGTGCCAATCTTGTAGCGTCATACCCAAGAAGACTCGAGGCTGTAATCGCTGACAAAGGTGCTTCATCAAAGTACTGAGTAAAGGGTCTAAACACTTATGTAAATGTGATTATTCAGTTGTTGTTTTTTTATAAATTTGCAAAAGTTTAGAAAAAAATGTTTTGCTTTGAAATTATGGGCTATTGTGCGTTGATTGAGGAGGGGATAAAAACAATTTAATCCATTAAATAATAAGAACATAAAAAAAATTGGAAAAGTTCAAGGAATCTGAATACTTTCTGAATGCACTGGATATAAGGTCCCACAGTTGACTGATCACCTGTCTTTATAAGGTCCCACAGTTGACTGATCACCTGTTCTTTATTAAGAGGCCCCAGTTGACTGATCACCTGTCTTTATAAGGTCCCACAGTTGACTGATCACCTGTCTTTATAAGGTCCCACAGTTGACTGATCACCTGTCTTTATAAGGTCCCACAGTTGACTAATCACCTGTCTTTATAAGGTCCCACAGTTGACTGATCACCTGTCTTTATAAGGTAATAATAATAAGGTTTATTACGGATCCCCATTAGTTCCTGCCAAAGCAGCAGCTACTCTTCCTGGGGTTTATTATGGATCCCCATTAGTTCCTGCCAAGGCAGCAGCTACTCTTCCTGGGGTTTATTATGGATCCCCATTAGTTCCTGCCAAGGCAGCAGCTACTCTTCCTTGGGTTTATTACGGAGCCCCATTAGTTCCTGCCAAGGCAGCAGCTACTCTTCCTGGTGTTTATTATGGATCCCCATTAGTTCCTACCAAGGCAGCAGCTACTCTTCCTGGGGTTTATTATGGATCCCCATTAGTTCCTGCCAAGGCAGCAGCTACTCTTCCTGGGGTCCGGCAAAATTAAGGCAGTTATACAATTTAAAAAGCATTAGACCAGGGCTCTCCAATCCTGTTCCTGGAGAGCTACCCTCCTGTAGGTTTACACCAGGGCTCTCCAACCCTGTTCCTGGAGAGCTACCATCCTGTAGGTTTACACCAGGGCTCTCCAACCCTGTTCCTAGAGAGCTACCGTCCTGTAACTTTACACCAGGGCTCTCCAACCTTGTTCCTGGAGAGCTACCCTCCTTTAGGTTTTTGCTCTAACCCCAGTTGTAACTAACCTGGTTCAGCTTTTAGAATCAGGTGTGCTATATTAAGGATGGAGTAAAAACCTACAGGAGGGTAGCTCTCCAGGAACAGGGTTGGAGTGAAAACCTACAGGATGATAACTCTCCAGGAACAGGGTTGGAGTGAAAACCTACATAATGGTAGCTCTCCAGGAACAGGGTTGGAGTGAAAACCTACAGGAMGYTAGCTCTCCAGGAACAGGGTTGGAGTGAAAACCTACAGGAMGYTKMCTCTCCAGGTACAGGGTTGAAGTGAAAACCTACAGGATGATAACTCTCCAGGAACAGGYTTGGAGTGAAAAATATTGAAACATGCCATTACAAGTAAGCAAAACAGTACACATTTACAATTTGGTTTAGTTTGCTTAATGGTATAGAATATAAATACAGCCTCCTGATTTTCAGCTCTTCAGTTAGCTAGCTAAACAATTACCGCTAGCCTGGGAACAAAAAAAATGAATTTGATTTCCCCCCACTGTAACAGTATTATATTAGACAGAAATACACAATATGGGTTTCAGTGGCTTGCAGAATAATGTAGCTAGGCACCGTATTGTCCTCTGCCGCAGGGTTACTGCGCTTGTCAGGGGAACAAGTGGGTTAACTGCCTGTTCAGGAACAGTGGGTTAACTGCCTTGTTCAGGGGAACAGTGGGTTAACTGCCTTGTTCAGGGGAACAGTGGGTTAACTGCCCTTGTTCAGGGGAACAGTGGGTTAACGCCTTGTTCAGGGGAACAGTGGGTTAACTGCCTTGTTCAGGGGAACAGTGGGTTAACTGCCTTGTTCAGGGGAACAGTGGGTTAACTGCCTTGTTCAGGGGAACAGTGTTAACTGTCTTCGTTCAGGGGAACAGTGGGTTAATGCCTTGTTCAGGGGAACAGTGGGTTAACTGCCTTGTTCAGGGGAACAGTGGGTTAACTGCCTTGTTCAGGGAACAGTGGGTAACTGCCTTGTTTCAGGGAACAGTGGGTTAACTGCCTTGTTCAGGGAACAGTGGTTAACTGCCTTGTTCAGGGGAAACAGTGGGTTAACTGCCTTGTTCAGGGGAACAGTGGGTTAACTGCCTTGTTCAGGGAACAGTGGGTTAACTGCCTTTTCAGGGGAACAGTGGGTTAACTGCCTTGTTCAGGGGAACAGTGGGGTTAACTGCCTTGTTCAGGGGAACAGTGGGTTAACTGCCTTGTTCAGGGGAACAGTGGGTTAACTGCCTTGTTCAGGGAACAGTGGGTTAACTGCCTTGTTCAGGGGAACAGTGGGTTAACTGCCTTGTTCAGGGGAACAGTGGGTTAACTGCCTTGTTCAGGGGAACAGGTGGGTTAACTGCCTTGTTCAGGGGAACAGTGGGTTAACTGCCTTGTTCAGGGGAACAGTGGTTAACTGCCTTGTTCAGGGAACAGTGGGTTAACTGCCTTGTTCAGGGGAACAGTGGGTTAACTGCCTTGTTCAGGGAACATGGGTTAACTGCCTTGTCAGGGAACATGGGTTAACTGCCTGTTCAGGGAACAGTGGGTTAACTGCCTTGTCAGGAACATGGGTTAACTGCCTTGTTCAGGGGAACAGTGGGTTAAACTGCCTTGTCAGGGAACAGTGGGTTAACTGCCTTGTCAGGGAACAGTGGGTTAACTGCCTGTTCAGGGGAACAGTGGGTTAACTGCCTTGTTCAGGGGAACAGTGGTTAACTGCCTTGTGTCAGGGAACAGTGTTAACTGCCTTGTTCAGGGGAACAGTGGGTTAACTGCCTTGTTCAGGGGAACAGTGGGTTAACTGCCTTGTTCAGGGAACAGTGGTTAACTGCCTTGTTCAGGGAACAGTGGGTTAACTGCCTTGTTCAGGGGAACAGTGGGTTAACTGCCTGTTCAGGGGAACAGTGGGTTAACTGCCTTGTTCAGGGGAACTGGGGTTAACTGCCTTTTCAGGGAACAGTGGGTTAACTGCCTTGTTCAGGGGAACAGTGGGTTAACTGCCTTGTTCAGGGAACAGTGGGTTAACTGCCTTGTTCAGGGGAACAGTGGGTTAACTGCCTTGTTCAGGGGAACAGTGGGTTAACTGCCTTGTTCAGGGAACAGTGGGTTAACTGCCTTGTTCAGGGGAACAGTGGGTTAACGGCCTTTTCAGGGAACATGGGTTAACGCCTTGTTCAGGGAACAGGGGTTAACTGCTTGTTCAGGGGAACAGTGGGAACTGCCTTTTCAGGGGAACAGGGGTTAACTGCCTTGTCAGGGGAACAGTGGGTTAACTGCCTTGTTCAGGGGAACATGGGTTAACTGCCTTGTTCAGGGGAACAGTGGGTTAACTGCCTTGTTCAGGGGAACAGTGGGTTAACTGCCTTGCAGGGGAACAGTGGGTAACTGCCTTGTCAGGGGAACAGTGGGAACTGCCTTGTTCAGGGGAACAGTGGGTTAACTGCCTTGTTCAGGGGAACAGTGGGTTAACTGCCTTGTTCAGGGAACAGTGGGTAACTGCCTTGGTCAGGGAACAGTGGGTTAACTGCCTTGTCAGGGAACAGTGGGTTAACTGCCTTGTCAGGGGAACAGTGGGTTAACTGCCTTTTCAGGGGAACAGTGGGTAACTGCCTTGTTCAGGGAACAGTGGGTTAACTGCCTTGTTCAGGGGAACAGTGGGTTAACTGCCTTGTTCAGGGAACAGTGGTTAAACTGCCTTGTTCAGGGGAACAGTGGGTTAACTGCCCTTGTTCAGGGGAACAGGGGTAACTGCCTTGTTCAGGGGAACAGTGGGTTAACTGCCTTGTTCAGGGGAACAGTGGGTTAACTGCCTTGTTCAGGGGAAGTGGGTTAACTGCCTGTTCAGTGGGACAGGGGTTAACTGCTTGTTCAGCGGAACAGTGGGTTAACTGCCTTGTCAGGGACAGTGGTTAACTGCCTTGTTCAGGGAACAGTGGGTTAACTGCCTTGTCAGGGAACAGTGGGTTAACTGCCTTGTTCAGGGGAACAGTGGGTTAACTGCCTGTTTCAGGGGAACAGTGGGTTAACTGCCTTGTTCAGGGGAACAGTGGGTTTTAACTGCCTGTTCAGGGGAACAGTGGGTTAACTGCTTGTCAGGGAACAGTGGGTTAACTGCCTTGTTCAGGGGAACAGTGGGTTAACTGCCTTGTTCGAGGGAACAGTGGGTTAACTGCCTTGTTCAGGGGAACAGTGGGGTTAACTGCCTTGTTCAGGGGAACAGTGGGTTAACTGCCTTGTTCAGGGGACAGTGGGTTAACTGCCTTGTTCAGGGGAACAGGGTTAACTGCCTTGTTCAGGGAACAGTGGGTTAACTGCCTTGTTCAGCGGGAACAGTGGGTTAACTGCCTTGTTCAGGGGAACAGTGGGTTAACTGCCTTGTTCAGGGGAACAGTGGGTAACTGCCTTGTTCAGGGAACAGTGGGTTAACTGCCTTTTCAGGGGAACAGTGGGTTAACTGCCTTGTTCAGGGGAACAGTGGGTTAACTGCCTTGTTCAGGGAACAGTGGTTAACTGCCTTGTTCAGGGGAACAGTGGGTAACTGCCTGTGCAGGACAGTGGGTTAACTGCCTGTTCAGGGAACAGTGGTTAACTGCCTTGTTCAGGGAACAGTGGGTTAACTGCCTTGTTCAGGGGAACAGTGGGAACTGCCTTGTTCAGGGAACAGTGGGTTAACTGCCTTGTCCAGGGGAACAGTGGGTAACTCCTTGTCAGGGGAACAGTGGGTTAACTGCCTTGTTCAGGGGAACAGGTGGGGTAACTGCCTTGTTCAGGGGAACAGTGGTTAACTGCCTTGTTCAGGGAACAGTGGTTAACTGCCTTGTCAGGGAACAGTGGGTTAACTGCCTTGTTCAGGGAACAGTGGGTTAACTGCCTTGTTCCAGGGGAACAGTGGGTTAACTGCCTTGTTACGGAACAGTGGGTAACTGCCTTGTTCAGGGGAACAGTGGGTTAACTGCCTGTTCAGGGAACAGTGGTTAACTGCCTTGTTCAGGGAACAGTGGGTTAACTGCCTTGTTCAGGGGAACAGTGGGTTAACTGCCTTGTTCAGGGAACAGTGGGTTAACTGCCTTGTTCAGGGGAACAGTGGTGAACTGCCTTGTTCGGAACAGTGCTTAACTGCCTGTTCAGGAACAGTGGGTTAACTGCCTTGTTCAGGGGAACAGTGGTTAACTGCCTTGTTCAGGGAACAGTGGGTTAACTGCCTGTTCAGGGGAACAGTGGGTTAACTGCCTTGTTCAGGGGACAGTGGTTAACTGCCTGTTCAGGGAACAGTGGGTTAACTGCCTTGTTCAGGGACAGTGGTTAACGCCTTGTCAGGGGAACAGTGGGTTAACTGCCTTGTTCAGGGGAAACAGTGGTTAACTGCCTTGTTCAGGGGAACAGTGGGTTAACTGCCTTGTTCAGGGGAACAGTGGGTTAACTCCTTGTTCAGGGAACAGTGGGTTAACTGCCTTGTTCAGGGAACAGTGGGTTAACTGCCTTGCTTCAGGGGAACAGTGGGTTAACTGCCTTGTTCAGGGGAACAGTGGGTTAACTGCCTTGTTCAGGGGAACAGTGGGTTAACTGCCTTGTTCAGGGAACAAGTGGTTAACTGCCTTGTTCAGGGGAACAGTGGGTAACTGCCTTGTTCAGGGAACAGTGGTTAACTGCCTTGTTCAGGGGAACAGTGGGTTAACTGCCTTGTCAGGGAACAGTGGGTTAACTGCCTGTTCAGGAACAGTGGGTTAACTGCCTGTTCAGGGGAACAGTGGGTTAACTGCCTTGTTCAGGGAACAGTGGGTTAACTGCCTTGTTCAGGGGAACAGTGGGTTAACTGCCTTGTTCAGGGAACAGTGGTTAACTGCCTTTCAGGGAACAGTGTTAACTCCTTGTCCGGGGAACAGTGGGTTAACTGCCTTGTCCAGGGAACAGTGGGTTAACTGCCTTGTTCAGGGGAACAGTGGGTTAACTGCCTTGTTCAGGGAACAGTGGTTAACTGCCTGTCAGGGAACAGTGGGTTAACTGCCTTGTTCAGGGGAACAGTGGGATTAACTGCCTTGTTCAGGGGAACAGTGGGGTTAACTGCCTTGTTCAGGGGAACAGTGGGTTAACTGCCTTGTTCAGGGGAACAGTGGGTTAACTGCCTTGTCAGGGAACAGTGGGTTAACTGCCTTGTCAGGGGAACAGTGGGTTAACTGCCTTGTTCAGGGGAACAGTGGTTAACTGCCTGGTTCAGGGAACAGTGGTTAAACTGCCTTGTTCAGGGGAACAGTGGGTTAACTGCCTTGTCCAGGGGAACAGTGGTTAACTGCCTTGTCCAGGGGAACAAGTGGGTAACTGCCTTGTTCAGGGAACAGTGGTTAACTGCCTGTTCAGGGAACAGTGGTTAACTGCCTTGTTCAGGGGAAACAGTGGGTTAACTGCCTGTTCAGGAACATGGGTTAACTGCCTTGTCAGGGAACAGTGGGTTAACTGCCTTGTTCAGGGGAACAGTGGGTTAACTGCCTTGTTCAGGGAACAGTGGGTTAACTGCCTTGTTCAGGGAAACAGGTGGGTTAACTGCCTTGTTCAGGGAACAGTGGGTTAACTGCCTTGTTCAGGGAACAGTGGGTTAACTGCCTGTTCAGGGAACAGTGGGTTAACTGCCTTTCAGGAACAGGGTTAACTGCCTTGTTCAGGGAACAGTGGGTTAACTGCCTTGTCAGGGGAACAGTGGGTTAACTGCCTTGTTCAGGGGAACAGGGTTAACTGCCTTGTTCAGGGGAACAGTGGTTAACTGCCTTGTTCAGGGGAACAGTGGGTTAACTTGCCTTTCAGGGAACAGGGGTTAACTGCCTTGTTCAGGAAAACGTGGGTTAACTGCTTGTTCAGGGGAACAGTGGTAACTGCCTTGTTCAGGGAACAGTGGGTTAACTGCCTTGTTCAGGGGAACAGTGGGTAACTGCCTTGTTCAGGAACAGTGGGTTAACTGCCTTGTTCAGGGAACAGTGGGTTAACTTGCCTTGTTCAGGGAACAGTGGGTTAAACTGCCTTGTCAGGGAACAGTGGGTAACTGCCTTGTTCAAGGGAACAGTGGGTTAACTGCCTTGTTCAGGGAAACAGTGGTTAACTGCCTTGTTCAAGGGGAACAGTGGGTTAACTGCCTTGTTCAGGGGAACAGTGGGTTAACTGCCTTGTTCAGGGGAACAGTGGGTTAACTGCCTTGTTCAGGGGAACAGAGGGTTAACTGCCTTGTTCAGGGGAACAGTGGGTTAACTGCCTTGTTCAGGGGAACAGAGGGTTAACTGCCTTGTTCAGGGGAAGAACGACAGATTTTTTTTACCTTGTCAGCTCTGGGATTCAATCTAGCAACTTTTCGGTTACTGGCCCAAAGTTCTAACCACTAGGCTACCTGCCGCCCCTCCACTCTAACCACTAGGCTACCTGCCGCCCCTCCACTCTAACCACTAGGCTACCTGCCGCCCCACATACGTCAGGAAGCCGTCATAGGGTCTATCATCCAGCGAATCCCTGACCTGCCTTTCTCCTGGGCAATTATGTGTCAAATACAACTCATTGTCCTWGAAATACCTCAGACATGATGAAAACAAGCCCAGAATCCCCCAGGTTTAAATTCCCCCTTTAAATGTTACATTATAAGGCCAGAGACAGCAACAGCCCCATCTGTTGGCCGCTTCTGGTACTGACGCTACACCATTACAGTGTTGGAACTACTGAGAGTAGACACATTTTCACAAACGTATTTGGCTGAGGTATGGATGCCTCAAAAGGACATTCTTACACTGGGTTAAAATTAGCACACACACCAAACGCACGCACGCATGGACACACACACACAAACACACCCTATCGAATGTGTGTGGACTGCCAGTCTGCAGCGCAGACTTTTTCAATAGACTAACACACACAAAGCCCTTAATGCACACCTGTCATTCCCAGTACGTGTGGAACGCAGCTGTCTGAGGCACTGCATCTCAGCGCTAGAGGCGTCACTACAGACACCCTGGTTCGAATCCAGGCTGTATCACAACCGGCCGTGATTGGMAGTCCCATAGGCCAGGATAGGCCGTCATTGTAAAAAATAATTTGTTCTTAACTGACTTGCCTAGTTAAATAAAGGTGTGATTTTAAAAATAAGAAAAAGACTTACGCCGGGGAGCAGCACAGACTACCATACATATACAGGATGTAAGGAATCTCCCTCTATCATTACTGACACACACACCAGCCTGGAAATAAACATGGAATGTGGTGGTCAGGCTGATTAAATCACTGTCCTCTACAATCAGAGTCACCTGACTGATGATTGGTCACTAAGAGAGAAACAACATCACGGTACGCCTGGCCTTCAGTCCATTACTACCATTCAACACAACGCATCATAGCTTCTCACACACACACAACAGTGGATTCGGCCCAATAAATTTGATAGCACACACACACACAACCACACCACACACACACACACACACACACACACACACACACACACACACACACACCACAACACACACCACACCCCCACGACACCACCCACACTCTGTCTGTATTCTGTCTCTAAATGTTGTCGATCACTAGCAGCACCATATCACCAAGTACACATTCTATAAATGTACTTGGAGAAACAAGGTGATTATGATACACACACATGTATTTAATCAAGGATCTCTCTGTAATTTGCTCCGTTAATCTTTCCCTCAATCCTGACTAGTCTCCCAGTCCCTGGAGCTGAAAACATTCCTACGGCTGATTGCCTCTGCCACCACCATGCTCTTCGTAGGGATGGTATTGGTCTAGTGATGAGGGGGGGTGCCTTGTTTCCTCCAGACGTGATGCTTGGCATTCAGGCCAAAGGTTCAATCATGAGTTTCATCAGACCAGAGAATCTTGCTTTCTCGTGGTCTGAGAGTCTTTAGGTGCCATTTAGCAAACTCCAAGTGGGCTGTCGTGTTGCCTCTTACTGAGTGGCTTCCATCTGGCCACTCAGTAAGATGGTTGTCCTTCTGGAAGGTTCTCCCATCGCCACAAAGGGAACTCTGGAACTCTGTCAGAGTGACCATCGGGTTCTTGGTCACTCCTCCTCTGTAGACGCAACGGGCCCCTTTCTCCCGATTGCTCAGTTTGGCCGGGGGTCCAGCTCTAGGAAGACTCTTGGTGGTTCCTAATTCTTTCATTTAAGAATGATGGAGGCCACTGTGTTTTGGGGACCTTCAATGTTGCAGGAAATGTTTTTGGTACCTTCCCCAAATCTGTGCCTCGACACATTCCTGTCTCGGAGCTCTACAGACAATTTCCTTTGACCTCAGGCTTGGTTTTTTGCTCTGACATGTACTGTCAACTGTGGGACTTTATATAGACAGCGTGTGTGCCTTTCCAAATCATGTCCAGTCAATTGAATTTACCACAAGTGGACTCCAATCAAGTTGTAGAAACATCTCAAGGATGATCATGGAAACAGGATGCCACCTGAGCTCAATTTCTGTGTCCATAGCAACGGGTCTGTAAAAACGTTATGTAATTAGAAGGTACACAGAGTCAAAACAGGAGCAGTGACCTCACAGTCAATACCTGGTTCATCTCCTAACTGGTTGGATAGTGTGTGTGTGTGTGTTGTGTGTGTGTGTGTGTGTGTGTGTGTGTGTGTGTGGTGTGTGTGTGTGTGTGTGTGTGTGTGTGGTGTGTGGTGGTGTGTGTGGTTGTGTGTGTTGTGTGTGTGTGTGTGTGTGTGTGTGTGTGTGTGTGTGTGTGTGTGTGTGTGTGTGTGTGTGTGTGTGGTTGGATAGTGTTGTGTGTGTGTGGTTGGATAGTGTGTGTTGTGTGTGTGGTGGTTGGTAGTGTGTGATGTGTGTGTGTGTGTGTGTGTGTGTGTGTGTGTGTGTGTGTGTGTGTGTGTGTGTGTGTGTGTGGTGTGTGTGTGTGGTGTGTGTGTGTGTGGTGTGTGGTTGATAGTGTGTGTGTGTGTGTGGTTGGATAGTATGTGTGTGTGTGGTTGGATAGTGTGTGTGTGTGTGGTGGATAGTGTGGTGTGAGTGGTTGGATAGTGGTTGTGTGTGTGTGTGGATTGGATGGTGTGGTGTGGTGATTGGTGTGTGCGTGTGTAGGTTGGATAGTGTGTGTGATGTGTGTGGGTGTAGTGTGTGGTTGGATAGTGTGTGTGTGGTGTGGGTAGTTGGATAGTGGTGTGTGGTTGAGTGTGGATAGTGTGTGTGTGTGTGTGTGTTGGATAGTGTGTGTGTGTGGTTGAGTAGTGTGTGTGTGTGTGGTGGTGTGGTGTGGTGAGTGTGTGTGTGTGTTGGATAGTGGTGTGGTGTGTGTGTGTGTGTGGGTTGGAAGGTGTGTGATAGTGTGTGGTGATAGTGTGTGTGTGTGGTTGGATAGTGTGTGTGTGTGGTGGATAGTGTGTGTGTGTGTGGTTGAAGTGTGTGTGTGTGTGTGTGTGTGTGTGTGTGTTGGTGTGTGTGTGTGTGGTGTGGATAGTGTGTGTGTGTGTGTGTTGGATTGTGGTGTGGTTGGATAGTGGTGTGTAGTTGGTGTGTTGATGTGTGTGGTTGGATAGTGTGTGTGTGTGTGTGTTGGATAGTGTGTGTGTGTGGTTGGATAGTGTGTGTGTGTGATGGTTGGATAGTGTGTGTGTGTGGTGGATAGTGTGTGGTGTGTGGTTGGATAGTGTGTTGTGTGGTGGATAGTGTGTGTGTGTGGTTGGATAGTGTGTGTGTGTGTGTGTGGATAGTGTGTGTGGTGTGGTGGATAGTGTGGTGTGTGTGGTTGGATAGTGTGGTGTGTTTGTGGTTGGATAGTGGTGTGTGGGTGTGGTTGGATAGTGTTGGTGTGTGTGGTTGGATAGTTGTGTGTGTGTGGGTTGATAGTGTGTGTGTGTGGTTGGATATGTGGTTGTGTGTGTGGTTTGGATAGTGTGTGTGTGTGGTTGGATAGTGGTGTGTGGTGGTGGTTGGATAGTGTGTGTGTGTGGTTGGTATAGTGTGTGTGGTGTGGTTGGATGTGTGTGTGTGTGGTTGGATAGTGGTGTGTGGTGTTGTTGGTTGTGATGTGGTGTGTGTGTGGTGGTTGGATAGTGTGTGTGTGTGTGTGGTTGGATAGTGTGTGTGTGTGGTTGGATAGTGTGTGTGTGTGTGGTTGGATAGTGTGTGTGGGTTGTTGGTAGTGTGTGTGTGTGGTTGGATTGTAGTGTGGTGTGTGGGTGATAGTGTGGTGTGTGTTGGTTGGATAGTGTGTTTGTGTGTGTGGTTGGATAGTGTGTGGTGTGTGTGTGGTTGGATAGTGTGTGTGTGTGGATGTGTTTGTAGGATGTGGTGGTGTGTGTGTGTGTGTGTGTGTAGTGTGTGTGTGTGTGTGGGTTGTTGGTGGTGTGTGTGTGTGTGTTGTAGGTGTGGTGGTGGTGTGTGGTGTGTGTGTGTGATGGTGGATGGTGTGTGTGTGTGTGTGGTTGGATAGTGTGGTGTGTGTTGTGTGGGTTGGATAGTGTGTGTGTGGGTGTTGGTTGGATAGTGTGTGTGTGTTGATGGTTGGATAGTGTGTGTGTGTGGTTGGATAGTGTGTGTGTGTGTGTTTGGTTGGATAGTGGTGTGTGTGTGTGTGGTTGGATAGTGTGTTGTGTGTGTGTGGTTGGATAGTGTGTGTGTGGTGTGTGGTTGGATAGTGTGTGTGTGTGTGTGTGGTTGGATAGTGGTGTGTGTGTGTGTGTGTTGGATGTGTGTGTGTGTGTGTGTGGTTGGATAGTTGTGTGTGTGGTGATGGTTGGATAGTTGTGGTGTGTGTGGTTTGGATAGTGTGTGTGTGTGTGTGGTTGGAATAGTGTGTGTGTGTGTGGTATGGTTGGTATAGTGTGTGTGTGTGTTGTGAGTGTGTGGATAGTGTGTGTGGCTTGTGTGTGTGTGTGTGGATGTAGTGTGGTGTGTGTGTGTGTGGTTGGATAGTGGTGGTGTGTGTGTGTGATGGTTGGATAGTGTGTGTGTGTGTGATGGTTGGATAGTGTGTGTGTGTGTGATGGTTGGATAGCTGAGCTCTACCAGCATTTCTTAACCCAAATACAGCGATGAGTTGAACATATATTTCACTATAACCTGCTGCTGCTGACTATCAGACAGTGAGCAGGTTGTGAGAGAGATAATTAATGAAGGGTGGGGAGGGGGTGTATGGGTTGAGAGCACTGGTTGAGAGAGTAACAGAGGCAGCTGTGTCAAGGAGTAGTTAAGTAGCAGCACATCTGTAGGTAGGCTATTTATATTGGTCATTATGGAGACACCCTTTTTCCGTATAACATTAACACTCTAGAACTGATCATGGCAACAAAATGGGGAGTTATCAATTGTGATCATGGTCTCAGCTCTATCGTGAATGTATCACTCTCACACAATTCATGTCAGTTTCATTGTGGCCTTTTCAGGGACTATAGGACACCTGCATCTAGCTCAGCAAAACCATGGCAAAGTTGAATTACAATTTTAAACAATACTATAGTTCTGACTGCCTAACTTTTATAAGAGCTGTGCTTGTGTCAGSTAACTAGATTGACCCATATAGACTTTTGCCCATATACCAGGTTTTCAGGCCTTGTGTGCAGGTTTTCAGAGGTAATTGGGCTAGAAATGTTAGCTGTACCTGGCAACACTGAGCATGACAGTAAACCCAGGGAGTTCTTTCAGAACAGAGCAGAATGCTTCAGGAAACAGTGCTTTGACAGTGGAAAAGTTAGTCAGCTAGCAAGGCATTGTTGTCATTTTATAACAGGTGATGATCAGCAGAAATAAGCGAAACTATCCCTCATAGTAGTAGATGTGTTTCGCATTCAAACAATCCCCCTTGTACACAGCTAATAGCTAGCTAGCTAAAGTTAGCCAAAGCAAGCTAGCTAACTACTGATAGTGCAACCCTTAGTAACAGTACATGATCAGCCCTACTGTACATCTTACTGTAGAAATGAATGGAGAATACAAGTATATAGGTTGGAACTATTGCAGGTTAAAATACAATTTAAAAATGTTATTCTGAACTGGGATAAACTGATTGAAGCCAGATGCTTTTTGAGGTAAACACACACACACACACACACACACACACACACACACACACACACACACACACAACACACACACACACACAACACACACACACACACACACACACACACACACACACACACACACACACACACACACACACACACACAGAGTTCTAGGTTGTTCATCTACAACAGGAAGTGGTCTCTGCCTGCTGAGAAAGCCAGTAGATGTTCTGGTCCAGTTTGGCACCACATATCTATGAGTCAGGGTTCTCAACTCTGACATACTTTTCTTTTTTTTACTTTAAAAACAAGTACAGGGTTGCACTGTCAAACGGAGCCCGAATAGACCTGCTTGTTGAAGCTTCAACCAGCCACACACCTCTCATTAGAGCTTTGTGTTGTTTTTTGCTGCTACATCTGTGTGATGTGATCAATCCGTTTATTCCAGTCAGAATAAAAAATTATTTATTATATTTTAACAGCAACAGTTCCAACCTAGACAGTGTTTTTAATGGAGGGAAATAAACATGAATAGCTATTTATATTTAATTGAATTGTTATTTGTCTGTATTGCATTTGTTTTAGGGATAAGGGCAATGAAATGTACCGATGGTACGTATAGTTGCATGTTGTTCATATAGTTTGGGTCCCAGGAAAAACAGCATTTCTCTTTTGAGGGCCATGGTGAAAAAGTTCTGGGGATCTACTGGGAATGCAGGCAGGCTTGAGGCTTCACATTCAGCCCTGTTACACTCTTTTTACATTAAACATCACAAGGGTCGGTAATGTTCTCAGAATTCCCTGTATTTCCGGAAATTCCAGTTAGAATATTCCAGAATTCAGGAGGGAATATGTAAGAAATCCTTGATTTCTAAAAAAAAAAAAAAAAAAACTGGGAATTTTGGAAAAGCTAATTTTGCACCTACAAAACTCTCCGTTTCTAAGCTGTCGACCGTCTCGATACTGTAGTGACTGACAGCTGAAAGATTGTTTTGGAAGAGGAGCGATCGTAATGCATGCTAATGCTAATGCCACTGCTATATACAACACACACACACAACTCTAACACCCTTTCTCTCCTTTCTCCTTTTCACTTCTTCTCCTGTCCACTCTCTTCCGGGCTGCTACACCTTATTCCTCACAAATGAAAGAACAGAGAGAGGAGATTAAAGAAAGACGAGGAGAAAAGAGAGGGGGAAGCAGGAGAGTTTACTCTGCAGCATCTCTCTCTCTTTCTCCCTATAGACCCCCCCCCCCCTCCCTCTCTCTCTCTCCTTTTGTGTCTGTCAAATCGTTAAAGACGATTCTTACCTTTCAAGCAGAGTCATACTGGCATCTTCTCAGGTGGAGAGAGTGTGAGTCTATCTTACTATCCTCAACAAAGAACAAGTCTTCACTCACTGCACATGGTTTAAACACTGAAACACGCCTCACTCTCTCAAAAACTCCACTTCCTCAAAACACTCCCACTCTCTCTCAAAACCCACTCTCTCTCTCAAAACACTCCACTCTCTCTCTCAAAACACTCCACACTCTCTCTCAAACACTCCCTCTCTCTTCAAAAACACTCCTCCACTCTCTCTCAAAACACTCCCACTCTCTCTCAACCACTCCAACTCATCTCTCGAACACTCCCATCTCTCGTCAAAACACTTCCCCACTCTCTCTCTCAAAACACTCCCACTCTCTCTCCAACTCATCCTCTCTCAAAACCTAGCTCCACTCTTCTCTCAAAACACTCCCTCCACTCTCAAAACACTACTCTCTCTCTCAAAGACATCCTCCACTCTCTCAAAACTCCTCCTCTCTCTCTCAAAACACTCCCACTCTCTCTCAATCCATCAAAACACTCCCACTCTCTCTTCTCAAAACACTCCCACTCTCTCTCTTCAATACAACATCTCCACTCTTCTCAAAACAATCCCACTCTTCTCGAACACTCCCACTCTATCTCTCTCAAAACCCCTCTCTCAAACAATCCCACTCTCTCTCGACTCCCTCTCCAAACACTCACTCTCCTCTCAAAACACTCCCATCTGCTCTCAAACACTCCCACTCTCTCTCAAACACTCCCACTCTCTCTCTCAAACACACTCCACTCTCTCTCTCAAAACACTCCCACTCTCTCTCTCAAAACATCCATCTCTTCTCGAACCTCCATCTCTCTTCAAAACATCCATCTCTCTCTCAAACACTCCCACTCTCTCTCATCTCCACCTCCTCTCAAAACACTCCCACTCTCGTCCTCTAAACACACTCCCACTCTCTCTCTCTCAAAACACTCCCACTCTCTCTCTCAAAACACTCCCAATCTCTCCTCTCAAAACACTCCCACTCTCTCTCTCAAACACACTCCCACTCTCTCTCAAAACACTCCCACTCTCTTCTAAAACAACCGTCCAATCATCATCTTCTCAAAACCCTCCACTCTCTCTCTCAAACACTCCCACTCTCTCTCTCAAACACACTCCCATCTCTCTCTCTAAATACAACTCCCCCTCTCTCTCTCAAACACTCCCACTCTTCTCTCTCAAATCCTCCCACTCTCTCTCTCCAAAAACTCCCACTCTCTCTCTCAAAACACTCCAACTCGTCTCTCTCAAAACACTCCACTCTCTCTCTCAAAACACTCCCACTCTCTCTCTAAATACTCTCCATAAAACACTCCCACTCTCTCTCTCAAAACTCGCACTCTCTCTCTAAACCTCCCTCTCTCTCTCAAAACACTCCCTCTCTCTCTCTCAAAACACTCCACTCTCTCTCCTAAAACACTCCCACTCTCTCTCTCTCAAAACACCCAATCTCTCTCTCAAAACACTCCAACTCTATCTCGAAATACTCCACTCTCTCAAAACACACTCCACACTCCACCTTTCTCTCTCTTCTCACTCTCTCCCACTCCACTCATTCACCCTCTCTCTCTCCTGTTGTCCTTTAATCCTAACTCCTCTCTAAGACTCTAGCGGGCTAGATTCTATCAGATGCGCTCCAGTCTACACTCACCGTAGTGGTTGTTTTAAGTGGATGTGGAAATGCCTTAGAGCTGTCAAATCCGTAAGCGCTCCCGGCATTTACGCCATAAAGCGGATATTGGCTTGCACGGAGTCCCATTGACGCCTAAGGTTGATGTCCGGTCCCCCACTGAAATCGAAAATGGCGTAATACAAAATCCCCATAGAAAACCGTTCTGTTTAAAGCTAGAAATATCTGCGTCTCAATCCAAAGCATCTGCTGATGTCGCACTTCCTCATTGTGGTGAAAGGTGAACAGAGCCAGAGCGATGTTGTCAGACCATGAGAGGTTCCGAAAATCGCTCTTCAAACCAAATTCATCTTTAGGGTCCGCAAGGTGATGGCCTACAAACTATTATGACCCCTCTATGGCTACAAACTATTATGACCCCTCTATGGTCTACAAACTATTTACACTATG
>NW_019943201.1:38017-62167 GCF_002910315.2 Salvelinus sp. IW2-2015 | reverse complement strand
CACCCTTATGTTTACCAAATATTATGACCCCTCTATGGTCTACAAACTATTACCCCTCTATGCCACAAATATATGACCCCCTCTATGTTTAAACTATATGACCCCCTCTAGGACCAAACTATTATGACCCCTCTATGGGTTACAAACTATTATGACCACCTCTATGTTACAACTATTATCCCTTATGCAAACTATTAGACCCCCTCTATTGTTACAAACTATTTGACCCCCTCTATGGTTTACAAACTATTATGACCCCTTTATGTTACCCTAGTAATGCCCACTATGGTAAACATTATGCCCCCTCTATCGCCACAAACTATTATACCCCCTCTATGGCCACAACTATTATGACCCCTCTAAGGTCTACAAACTATTATGACCCCTCTATGTTTACCAAACTATTATGACCCCCTCTATCGCCACAAAACTATTATGACCCCCTCTATGGCACAAACTATTATGACCCCTCTATGTCTACAAACTATTATGACCCCCTCTTATGGCCACAACATATTATGACCCCCTCCATGGTTTACAAACTTATTATGCCCCCTCTATCGCCACAACTATTATGACCCCCTCTATGGTTTACAAACTATTATGACCCCTCTACTGCTTTACAAACTATTATGACCCCCTCTATGGTTACAAAACTATTATGCCCCCTATGGCCACAAACTATTATGACCCCCTCTATGTGTACAAAACTATTAGACCCCTCTATGGGCACAAACTTTATACCCCTCTTATGGCCACAAACTATTATGACCCCCTCTATGGCCACAAACTATTATGACCCCTCTAGTACAACTATTGACCCCTCTTCCACAAACTATTATGACCCCTCTATGGCCACAAACTATTATGACCCCTCTATGCCACAAACTATTATACCCTCTTGGTCTACAAACTATTATACCCCCTCTATGGTCTACAAACTATTATGACCCCCTCTATGGCCTAAACTATTATACCCCCTCTATGGCCTACCAACTATTATGATTCCCTCTATGAATATTATGGCACTAGGACACCAGCAGGCCTCACGAGACTGAAGGGTTAAGTGGTTAGACTTTATGGGTTAGAGAAATCCCATGTAACCTTTTCTACGAATTCAAAAACACTGAAATGTGAGATGTAATCTACACCTCGAATTAGGCTGATAAATCCTATTATGTCTTTAGTATTTTCCATTCGAGTGTCTTTTCTATATAACCTAAACTTCCTATTCTGACTTGTAAAGCGAGTGGACTGGTGTGGCTTTGTGGCTTCGTGACAACACACATGAGCACCATACCTACTTGACAGCTTCTAAGCAGTTAGACCTCAACACGCCAAACACCACTATGTGGGTGCAGTGATCGCAGGTTAACGCTTCTGTTATTGAATCTTAACCTACACACACACACACACACATATATGCACACACATTTAAAACGTGAGTGTAGAAAATACGTTACCACTGGGAAAATCTAATATCTATTATTGTAACAAATAATAAGAGCTTTCATATCACAACCGGGAGTACAAACACATAGGTTGGTACACCTCTGGGGTGTATTCATTATACACAACTGTACCCCCTCTAGCAACCGTTTTTCCAATGTGATATGTGTTTCTCTTTGTACAAGTTTCGTTTGGTCCTTTGATTCCCTTTGGTTCCTTTTGATTGACCGTTTGTTCCGTTTGATTCTGTTGATTCCGTTTGGTTCCGTTTGATTCTGTTTGATTCCGTTTGTTCGTTTGATTCGTTTGATCTCGTTGTTTTCCATTTGTTCCGTTTGATTCCGTTTGCCCTAGTATACTAGGGGCCTCATTTATCAATCATTTGTAGGCCAAAATATGCGTAAACCATGCGTGGGATTATTCCACGCAGTGTGAGATTTACAACATGACGTTTTTGCATGAGCGTATTTTTTTACTCACGCCATGACAAGCTTACATACAGTGCCAAGTGGTTGAATAAAGGAACTGTTTGTCAAGTTAGCGCCTGTGAATAGGAGAAATATGTTGAAAATGGTGAAATTGTAGAGTAATGATTTAATAGTTTTTTAATTTCATTGTATTCCATTTTGAATTAATGCCACATATCTTGACAGGCTAAACATTATCATTTGATACACCAGAGCCTTTGTTACAATATCATCCATGTAAAGTACGGCATTTGATAAATGGAGTACGTGTGAAAGTGAACCATTGTGTAAATAAAAGACTAGATAATGGAACTGGAATGAGAGATAGATAGATGCTATTGCTCTGGTTGAGATTTGACTCACTGCATTTTGCAGAGAAGGGCGTTTTTTTTAGAAAGTGGGAATGTTTTTGCAGAAAGTACAGATTGTTCATCAGATATTATTTCTCAAAAACCGATCTTAAGATTTTTTTGCAAGCATTTAATAGACATACTTTTAGAAAGCAACATGCCATTCTTGTTATCCACTCGCCATAAAACACCATCCCAAAAACGAGTCCAACTATGTGAACTGCTGAATTAGTAGCAAGGTGGCCAGTGGACAACACCATCCTTCATTCTGCACCTGTTTCTATAAAAAAATACGTCCTCACAGCAGAAATGCAGCTTGTGCCAAACTCTCAACAGAACGATCAGCCATCTCTCATTCATATTTCCCATTATCTATCGTCTGTTCACACATGTCTCAATTTAATAAATGGTTGTACTCTATACGGACTATTGTCTTAACAAAAGACTGATATAGCTTTAAAGATATGGTATTAATTCACATGAAAACAATAACATCGAAAGCCATATCATTTTTGCTCACACAATTCACATTTTCAACATATATTCAGTATGATACTTAAGTAAAGAAATACTTAAATACTTGAAAGTACAGTAGTACAAATGACCACATCTTGTTGATAGTTTTTCCCTACAGACCACTTGCTTAGAGAATATTTACCATTTATGTTTTAATCATAGCAGACTCTCTTATCAGAGCGACTTTACAGTAGTGCATCTTAACACCCTTATCTAGTCTTAACATTTTCTATACACCATTGTCCTAAGTCAAATAATGACCCGCCTTCACAAAACCTCTAAAATAAAGCAGCTTAATTGAATTTTAAACCCTAAATCTATTTTGCATGAAGAAACAACCTGTCATTTATCACAAACATAGCACTTGTATAGCCTAAAGTAGCAGAAATGTCCAGAWAGAAGATTTGAATGSATTTTATTGAAGGGAAACAATAACATKACTTTTTMGGCAACATAGTGATATATTCTTATATATACTGTATGTTACGGATACAGGTATCCTGTGTTTATTCTGTGTGTATTTCTTTGCTGTCCTTCTCCCCTCACAGATGGTAATCATCAGTCACCAATCAGAAGACACCTGCTCCTTTTCCCTTACCCAATCACATTCCCTTTCCCTTGGTTTAAAAACCCTGTCAGTTGTTTTCTRTAGAGCTCAGTCTCTCTGTCATGTCATCTCTCTGTAGATCTCTTGTTTGGTTGAGCAACTACATGTCACTTTGTCCGTTACCCTGTGAGTACTGTTGTGTTATGGTGTTTGACTGTGTGTTTGATGGTGTGAAAAGGGAGTTACAGGGAGGTACCATGGGCATACACTACCCGTAGGAATACTTTGTCTAAGAACACTAGTTAGAACTGGGCGGACCACCCTCTGTATTTTTGGTTAGTTAGTTAGCTGTATTGAAGTAGGCTAGTCTAGCTTAGGGGTGTTTTGGGATATTTGTTTCTTTCCTTGGGTCCAGCTCAGCCCCCTTTACGGTGTGTTTACCAAATAAACCATGAGTGTTTGATGGTAGATTTAAGTTGTCTGTGGTTATTTGTTCTCACTGTTACTTTTTCACTGTTATAATTTGCATGAGTTATGTTACGGGTCTCGTTGCCATCCCCCCCTAGACTGTAGAGCCAAAGGGATTCGTAACACTGTACAATGAGGAAGTCAACTACAAAATACTATGTTTAAATGGTTTTGTGCAGACAACAGAACTCATCATATCACAACCTGGAGTACAAACAAACAGTTTGGCTACAAACCAGACAAGTTCAGGTTAATCCCCTGTTTCTGCCATGTATTTCAGTTTGTTTTTCTAGAGGAAAGGAGGGAAAGGGAGACGAGAAGAGGAGAGGGGGGAGAAAGGGAGAGGAGAACATAGAAGAGGAGAGGAGAAGGGGGAGAAAGGGAGAGGAGAGGAAAGGAGAACAAAGAAGAGGAGAGGGGAGGAGAGGGAGAAAGGGAGAGGAGAACAGAGGAGAGAGGGGAGTTAATTATCTTTCTCTGGTGTGGTTGAGTGCATGTTAGCATTACCTGGTTCAAGTAGTACAGAAGTGGCGTAGGAGAGGTGAGAATGAGAGGGGAGAGGAGATGGAGAGAGAGAGAAAAAGAGAGAGAATATTTTTTAATTATCTACCACTTGAGGGCGCACTTCGCCCATTCAATCCTGCACAGACCGACAGGTTCAGCTGTTAACAACAGAGTCGCTTTGTTCGGAGGCGGTGCCCTTCACAGCCCTGTGGCATTGTAGCGCCGCCCATGACACCAGTTACAGTATCAAATACAACCAGGACTGATTAGAACAGCCATCTCGGAAACACCCTTTAATTTGCGGTTCTTCGGTAAAACAGCATTTGACAGATTGATGCATAGAAAAAATCGACATAACACAGCCTATTAATAAGAGATGAAGATTCATACATGCTTATAACAAGTAGGCCTAATAGACCTACTAGGACTAGTCTACCTGTTAGCCTGGCATACATCTTGGCCTAGCCTACCTGCTTGTTWGCCTACCTGTTGGCCTAACCTACCTGCTTGTTAGCCTACCTTTTGGCCTAACCTACCTGCATGTTGGCCAAGTCTACCTGCTTGTTAGCCTAGCCTACCTGCTTGTTAGTCTACTAGCTTGTTAGCCTAGCCTGCCTGTTAGCCTTGTCTACCTGCTTGTTAGCCTACCTGTTGGCCTAGTCTACCTGCTTGTTAGCCTACCTGTTGGCCTATCCTACCTGCTTGTTAGCCTAGCCAACAGCCTACCTGTTGGCCTAACCTACCTGCTTGTTAGCCTAGCCAACAGCCTACCTGTTGACCTAACCTACCTGCACGTTGGCCAAGTCTACCTGCTTGTTAGCCTAGCCTACCTGTTGGCTCAGACAGTGGCCTGATGGAGAATATCCACACATGGTCTTTAGTTCATACCATTAACGTTAGTTTATTGCATTTTAGAGGTCTCATCAGATTCCATGATTATTGCCTATAATGGCCTTATAATATTGACTATCACTCAGGCAATATGAATTCTCTCTCTAAACAGTGTCACAAAGAATTTGCAGTTGACAATTGCATCAATTCATTTAGGCTAATATTTCTCCTTTTGCTTGTTGACATAGTTTCCATCTCTTACTAAGAAGTTGAGAGTTCCTGATCTGTGAATGCTTGTCTTTACCCGGTGTATTTACTCAGTCAAACCTATGACCGAGCAGCTGAAGGAAAATCAACAGAATTGTCTGTCCGACTGTTGCCACGTTCATGTGCTAGTCGAAAATAGAAAACTAGGAAATGTCCGACTTGTTAATTGGTTGAACGCGGCACGTGTATATGAACAACAGGTTAACAGGTTGGACATTTCCGAGTTTCGTAGTTCCGACGAGCCCTTGAACGCGGCACGTATCCACACCCCTGTTACTTGTTCTAATTTTCTACTTGGAGGAAGTGGCCCCTTTCGCTCTTTACCGCGGGGATACAAAATAACTAACAAACTATTCTGTTGTGGGGAATTTAGGCAATTGTCGTCCCAGAAGATTGAGAAATCGTTTCTGCAGAATAGCACGTTGTAACAACATAGTTGTAAGAAGATACGCCAGAGTGGATCGTTTTGAGACGGAGTAGCCTAGCCTCGTCTGCTTTGTTTACACGGGGATTGTTTTGATGCGGGGTCTTTTCACGGTGACGTTTTTGCGTGGAAAACGACTATAAATCCTGCAACGATGGCAATGCAGGTAGGAGAGTTTCTTCAGCATGTCATGGTGCGCTTTATCGAATGGTAGACAACGCTAATATAGCTTTTTTTTTTGTCATACAGAATATGCGCTATTGGGGGTTTTATTGAAGTGTAGTGTAGATTGCAGAGTAATACCTTTTATAACTAAAAGAGAACATGTTTATAAACTGAACCAATATCATACAAGATATGGATTGATGCCATGTGCATAGACAGATTAAACAACACGTATGTATGTATGTATTTACGTGTTTATCTTTCAGTCTCTACTGTGAACTGCTTTTTGTAGGTTGTAGGCAACTGTTTTAGAGAGGGAGGCAGTGTGTGGGTGTTTGTGTTTGACACGACTCTCAGTGCCCTCAGGGATAACAACACTCAGACAGGATGTGTGTGTGTGTGTGTGTGTGTGTGTGTGTGTGTACACAGACCATTCAGAGTGTCCTGAGGTCTCACTGTGTCCTATGACTACTCCTACAGTTAGTACCATTCAGAGTGGTCCTGAGGTCATCCCTGTGCTCCTATGACTACGTCTACAGAGTTTACCATTCAGAAGTGTTAAGAATGAGTGCGCGTACCTGAGGTCAGTCCCTGTCTTTCCTATGACTTACGTCCTCCTACACAGTACCATTCAGAGTGGGTCCGAGGTCCATTCCCTTGTTGTCCTATGACTACGGTCCTACAAGTACCATTTCAGAGTGGTCCTGAGTCCATCCCTGTGTCCTATGACTACGTCTACAGTACCATTCAGAGTGGTTCCTGAGTCCATCTGTGTCCTCATGACTACGTCTAACTAGACCATTCAGAGTGGTGCTGTAAGGTCATTCCTGTGTCCTATGTGATATCGTCCTACAGATTACTATTCAGAGTTGGCCTGAGTCATCACTGTGTCCTATGATAGTCCTAACAAGTACACATTCAAGTGGTCCGAGGTCATCCTGGTGTCCTAATGACGTGAGTTCCAGTACAGTCAGAGGTATCCTGTCTAGTGAAGCGTACATCCATTGCTAGGGTCGAGTATCCTGTGTCCTAATGACTAACGTTCCTACAGTTACCGATTCCAGAGGGGTCCTGGTAGTCACTGTGTCCTATGTGGACTACGTCTGCAGTACATTCAGAGGTCCATGAGGTCATCACTGTGTCCCATGACTACGTCTACAGTACCATTCAGTTGGTCCTGAGGTCATCACTGTGTTCCTATGACTACGTCCTACAGTACCATTCAGAGGTCCTGAGGTCATCACTGTTGTCTATGACTACGTCCTACAGTACCATTTCAGAGTGGTCCTGAGGTCATCACTGTGTCTATGACTACGTCTACAGTACCATTCAGAGGTCCTGAGTCATCCTGTGTCCTATGACTACGTCCTACAGTACCATTCAGTGGTCCTGAGGTCATCCTGTGTCCTATGACTACGTCCTACAGTACCATTCGAGTGGTCCTGAGGTCATCACTGTGTCCTATGACTACGTCCTACAGTACCATTCAGAGTGTCCTGAGGTCATCACTGTGTTCCTATGACTACGTCCTACAGTACCATTCAGAGTGGTCCTGAGTCATCCTGTTTGTCCTATGACTACGTCCTACAGTACCATTCAGAGTGGTCCTGAGGTCATCACTGGTGTCCATGACTACGTCCTACAGTACCATTCAGAGGTCCTGAGGTCATCACTGTGTCCTATGATACGTACCTACCAGTACCATTCAGAGTGGTCCTGAGGTCATCCTGTGTTCCATGACTACGTCATACTACCATTCAGAGGTGGTCTGAGGTCATCCTGTTCCATGACTACGTCCTACAGTACCATTCAGTGGTCCTGAGGTCATCCTTTGTCCGTATGACTACGTCCTACAGTTACCATTCAGAGTGGTCCTGAGTCAATCACTGTGTTCCTATGACTACGTCCTACAGTACCATTCAGATGTTCCTGAGGTCATCACTGTGTCCTATGACTACGTCCTACCAGTACATTCAGTGGTTCCTGAGGTCATTCACTGTGTCCTATGACTACGTCCTACAGTACCCATCCAGATGTCCTGAGGTCATTCACTGTTGTTCCTATGACTACGTCCTACAGTACCATTCAGACAGGTCCTGAGGTCATCACTGTGTCCTATGGACTACGTCCTACAAGTACCATTCAGAGTGGTCCTGAGGTTATCACTGTGTCCTATGGTACTACGTCCTACAGTAACCATTCAGATGGTCCTTGAGGTCATCACTGTGTCCCTGACTACGTCCTACAGTACCATTCAGAGGTCCTGAGGTCATCACTGTGTTCCTATGACTACGTCCTACAGTACCATTCAGAGTGTCCTGAGAGGTCATCACTGTTGTCCCATGACTACGTCCTACAGTACCCATTCGAGGTGGTTCCTCGAGTCATCACTGTGTCCATGACTAGCGTCCTACAGTACCATCGAGAGTGGTCCTGAGTCACACGTTGTTGTCCCTGATACTACGTCCCTACCAGTACCCATTCAGAGTGGTCGCTGATGGTCATCACTTTCCGTGATGACTACGTCCTACAGTACCATCAGAGTGTTCCTGAGACAGATCACTGTTGTCCTATGACACGTCCTACCTCAGTACCATTCAGAGTGGTCCTGAAAGGTCTATCACTGTGTCTTTATGACTACGTCCTACAGTACCATTGTTCAGAAGTGGTCCTGAGGTCATCACTGTGTCCTATGACACGTCCTACAGTACCATCAGAGGTCCTGCAGTCATCCCTGTGTGTTTGCTCTGTTGGTCAGGCCCCAGCGTGGATATTATGACTTCAGTCCGAACCAGGAAATAACGAGTTGACAGTCGAGAGAAGGAAGAGACTTGGCACCGTCCTCAACCAGGTACAACACAGGTCGACTGGGCTGGCCATAGTACCTGAAGTACTACAGTGTTACATTTCAAGCTGTTTTCTGTCCAGGCTCTGATGGAATTAAACTCTCATACCTCTTCACTCTCCTCCTCTCCCTCTCCCTCCTCCTCCCCCCTCGTGCTCTCCTCCCTTCTCTCTCTCCCTTCTTCTCCTTCTCCTCCTCCCCTTCTCTTCTCTCCTCTCTCTCTCTCCCCTTCCTTTCTTTCCCCCCCTCCCTCTCTCATTCTCCCCTTTCTCTCCCCCCCGCCTTCTCTCCTTTCCTCTCCTCTCCCTCTCTTTTTCTCTCTCTTTCTCTCCCTCTCTCCTCCCCCTCTCTCTTCTTACTCTCCCTCTCTCTCCCTACTTCTCTCTCTCTCTCTCTCTCTCCCTCTCTCCCCGTTCCTCTTCTCCTCTGCTCTGCGCCCTTCCTCTTTCGTCCTTCCTGCTCTCCCCCTTCTCTCTCGTCCGTCCTCTCTCTCCCCCTTCTCTCTCGCCCTTTCCTCTCTCTCCCTTGTCTCTCTCCTTCCTCTCCCTCTCTCTCCCATCCCCCTTCTCTTTGCTCTTTCTCCCTCTTCTTTCTCCTTTCTTTCCCTCTTCTCGTCCCCCTTCTTCTCCTTCTCTCCGCTCTGCTCTCTATCTATTCCTTCTCTTCCCCTTCTTGTCTCTCGCCTCTCTTCTCTCTCTCTCTCGCCTTGTCTCTCTCTTTCGTCTCCCTCTCTCTCCCCCTTCTTCGCTCTCTCTTTCCTCTCCTCTCTCTCTCCCTCCTTTCTTCCTCTCTTCATCTCGCTCTCTCTTTCTCTCCCGTCTCTCTGCCCCTCCGTCTCTCTTTGTTAGTTAGAAATGTTTGGGTGGGAGATTGGATAGGAGGCTTCCAGGAACTTCCAGGAGGACAAAGTGGCCTGGTGCCGGAAGACTACTTACAGGTGAGTGTGTGTCTGTGTTCATTACGGATTACACACCATAACAGAATAAATCACTATGTATCTGTAAAGTAAATCAAATCAAATCAAATGTTATTTGTCACATGCGCCAAATACAACATGTGTAGACCTTACAGTGAAATGCTTACTTATGAGCCCTTAACCAACAATGCAGTTTTAAAAAAAGCAACACAAAATAAGAATAAGAAATAAAAGTAACAAATAATTCAAGAGCAGTAGTAAAATAACAATAGCGAGGCTATATATAGGGGTCAGTGTGCAGGGGCACCTGTTAGTCGAGGTAATTAAGGTAATATGTACATGTAGGTAGAGTTATTAAAGTGACTATGCATAGATAATAACAGAGTAGTAGCGGTGTAAAAGAGGGGAGGTGGGGGGGCAATGGAAATAGTCGGGGTAGTCATTTGATTAGATGTTCAGGAGTCTTATGGCTTGGGGGTATAAGCTGTTTAGAATCCTCTTGGACCTAGACTTGGTGCTTGCCGTGCGGTGGCAGAGAGAACAGTCTATGACTAGGGTAGCTAGAGTCTTTGACAATTTTTAGGGCCTTCCTCTGACACCGRCTGGTYTAGAGGTCCTGGATGGCAGGKAGCTTYGCCCCAGTGATGTAATGGGTCCTACGTACTACCCTCTGTAGTGCCTTGTGGTCGGAGGCCGAGCAGTTGCCACACCAGGCAGTGATGCAACCAGTCAGGATGCTCTCGATGGTGCAGCTGTAGAACCTTTTGAGGATCTGAGGACCCATGCCAAATATTTTCAGTCTCCTGAGGGGGAATAGGTTCTGTCGTGCCCTCTTCACGACTGTTTTGGTGTGCTTGGACCATGTTAGTTTGTTGGTGATGTGGACACCAAGGAACTTGAAGCTCTCAACCTGCTCCACTACAGCCCGTTCAATGAGAATGGGGGCGTGCTCGGTCCTCCTTTTCCTGCAGTCCCCAATCATCTCCTTTGTCTTGATCACGTTGAGGGAGTGGTTGTTGTCCTGGTACCACACTGCCACGTCTCTGACCTCCTCCCTATAGGCTGTCTCGTCGTTGTCTGTGATCAGGCCTACCACTGTTGTGTCATCGGCAAACTTAATGATGGTGTCGGAGTCGTGACATGAGTGAACAGGAGTACAGCATTCTCACATAGGTTTTCCTTTTGTCCAGGTGGGAAAGGGCAGTGTGGAGTGCAATAGAGATTGCATCATCTGTGGATCTGTTAGGGCAGTATGCAAATTGGAGTGGGTCTAGGGTTTCTGGGATAATGGTGTTGATGTGAGCGATGACCAGCCTTTCAAAGCACTTCATGYCTASAGACGTGAGTGCTACAGGTTGGTAGTKATTTKMGCAGGTTACCTTAGTGTTCTTGGGCACAGSSYCTATGGTGGTCTGCTTGAAACATGTTGGTATTACAGACTCAGACAGGGAGAGGTTGAAAATGTCAGTGAAGACACTTGCCAGTTGGTCAATGCATGCTCAGAGTACACGTCCTGGTTATCCGTCTGGCCCTGCGGACTTGTGAATGTTTACCTGTTTTAAGGTCTTACTCACATCGGCTACAGAGAGCGTGATCACACAGTTGTCCAGGACAGCTGATGCTCTCATGCATGTTTCAGTGTTACTTGCCTCGAAGCAAGCATAGAAGTAATTTAGCTCGTCTGGTAGGCTCGTGTCATTGGGCAGCTCTCGGCTGTGCTTCCTTTTGTAGTCTGTAATAGCTTGCAAGCCCTGCCACATCCGACGAGCGTCGGAGCCGGTGTAGTACGATTCAATCTTAGTCCGGTATTGACGCTTTTCYCTGTTTGATGGTTCGTCGGAGGGCATAGGAGGATTTTTGTAAGCTTCCGGGTTAGAGTCCCGCTCCTTGAAAGCGGCAGCTCTACCTTTTAGCTCAATGCGGATGTTGCCTGTTATCCTTGGCTTCTGGTTGGGGTGTGTATGTACAGTCACTGTGGGGACGATYTCATTGARGCACTTATTGATGAAGCCAGTGACTGATGTGGTGTACTCCTCAATGCCATTGGAGGAATCTCGTAACATATTCCAGTCTGTGCAAGCAAACTAGTCCTGTAGCTTAGCTTCTGCTTCATCTGACCACTTTTTTATTGACCGAGTCACTGGTGCTTCCTGCTTTAATTTTTGCTTGTAAACAGGAAGGAGGATAGATAGAATTATGGTCAGATTTGCCAAATGGGAGCTGAGGGAGAGCTTTGTACGTGTCTCTGTGTGGAGTAAAGGTGGTCTAGAGTTTTTTTTTTTTTCTGTGCTTGCACATTTTAACATACTGGTGGAAATGTACTAAAACGGATTTAAGTTTCCCTGCATTAAGGTCCCCGGACAGGTTTGGGTTAAATTCCATATACATTCGAGTCCATTAAAGAAGTACACTGAAATTCCAATTCTCTTCAATGCTTTTTAATTAGGAACATTTGGATTTGAACATTTGGAATCTGCTTTTCTTTCTGAATTGACTGGACTGAATTTACCCGGGTCAGAAGTTTACATTCACTGAATTAGTATTTGGTAGCATTGCCTTTAAATTGTTTAACTTGGGTCAAACGTTTCGGGTAGCCTTCTACAAGCTTCCCACAATAAGTTGGATGACTTTTGGCCCATTCCTCCTGACAGAGCTGGTGTAACCGAGTCAGGTTTATAGGCCTTCTTGCTCGCACACGCTTTTTCAGTTCTGCCCACACATTTTCTATAGGATTGAAGACAGGGCTTTGTGATGGCCACTCCAATACCTTGACTTTGTTGTCCTTAAGCCATTTTGCCACAACTTTGGAAGTTTGCTTGGGTCATTGTCCATTTGGAAGACGCATTTGCGACCAAGCTTTAACTTCCTGACTGATGTCTTGAGATGTTGCTTCAATATATCCACATAATTTTCCTGCCTCACGATGCCATCTATTTTGTGAAGTGCACCAGTCCCTCCTGCAGAAAAGTACCTCCACAACATGATGCTGCCGACCCCGTGCTTCACGGTTGGGATGGTGTTCTTCGGCTTGCAAAGCATCCCCTTTTCCTCCAAACATAACGATGGTCATTATGGCCAACAGTTCTATTTTTTTTTTTCATCAGACCAGAGGACATTTCTCCAAAAAGTCAGATCTTTGTCCCCATGTGCGGTTGCAAACCGTAGTCTGGCTTTTTTATGGCGGTTTTGGAGCAGTGGCTTCTTCCTTGCTGAGCTGCCTTTCGGTTAGGTCAACATAGGACTCGTTTTACTATGGATATATATACTTTTGTACCTGTTTCCTCCAGCATATTCACAAGGTCCTTTGCTGTTGTTCTGGGATTGATTTGCACTTTTCGCACCAAAGGACATTCCTCTCTAGGAGACAGAACACATCTCCTTCCTGAGCGGTATGATGGCTGCGTGGTCCCATTGTGTTTATACTTGTGTACTATTGTTTGTACAGATGAACGTGGAACCTTCAGGCATTTGGAAATTGCTTCCAAGCATGAACCAGACTTGTGGAGGTCTACAAATTTTTTTGGAGGTCTTGGCTGATTTCTTTTGATTTTCCCATGATGTCAAGGAGAAAGGCACTGAGTTTGAAGGTAGGCCTTGAAATAAATCCACAGGTACACCTCCAATTGACTCAAATTAGTCAATTAGCCTATCAGAAGCTTCTAAAGCCATGACATAATTTTCTGGAATTTTCCAAGCTGTTTAAGGCACAGTCAACTTAGTGTGTGTAAACTTCTGACCCACTGGAATTGTGATACAGTGAATTCTAAGTGAAATAATCTGTCTGTTAACAATGTTGGGAAAAATTATTTGTCATGCACAAAGTAGAAAAACGATAGTTTGTTACAAGAAATTTGTGGAGTGGTAGAAAAATGAGTTTTTGTTACTCCAACCTAAGTGTATGTAAACTTCTGACTTCAACTGTAGGCTGTATGTGGTTCCAGGGCATGTATAGCTTTGCTTTAGCTAATGGATGAATGTTTACTGGTAGGCCTATTTGGTCACCATTTAAAACCATACTTTAGCCATTAAGAGGTGAAAAATAAATCATACACTCACAGAAAGCTGTGACACTTCTCTCTGTATCTACAACTACAGTATTTTGATAATTTAGCAACGGTCATATGCTTGTGCTTCTCAGAATGCATCACTCCCTCCTCTGTGCACACAGTGGGGAGTGGCTCGCTAACATAGCAACAGACAGTACCCTAGTAAATGTTTTATGTTTTCCTAGCTCCAACAGTCCATTAGTACCTAGCTAAATTATTATCAGACCTACCAACATGCACACATTTTGCGTACCATCTACACAATGCTCTGTCCATGTACGCAGGTACGAGATCTGAGTTAAAAGTACGCAAAAATGAAAGAGGCCTGATTTTATTTTATTTTATTAAAACGTTTTAATAAAAAATAATAAAAAATAATAAAAAATAATAAAAAAAATCTAACATCCCGATTCTCGAGCTGCAACTTATTTTAAAACCAAATCATAATACAGATCCCACCATACAAAACAGAACACAGGTATTAACAATAAAATACTAAAACATACAATACAACATACAACATATCAATGAAATAATAAAATATAAAAAAAATGATAGTGCAATTTTAATCACCCTGAAAAAATCGTGTTATAATGATTCAGGAAAATGTTATTCTTATTGTTTTTCCCTAGGGTTAATGTTTTAATAAGATAGTTCAATTTAATAAAAAAATATGTGTAATTTTGGTATAACATTTTGGAATTTTTGTTTGTGTATAAAGTATTTGGCAACAAGAATTAAAAAAAAAATCACACTAATTTCAATGGTCTTGTTATCATTGCAATAGTAACATATTATATCCTTCATATCAAAAACATGGGTAGTGTTCATAATGGTAAATAAGTATTTTGATAGTTGATAGTTTCTCAGATTCTCACCTTCTTTTCCAAAGAAAACGCAGATATCATCAATAGCCACAAATTTGGAAAACATAGAATTACATGGATATATCTTATGTAAAATGTTAAAGTGCACTTCCTTAACTTTGTTTGGTATACAATATTTGTAAGGCCTTAACCATGCATTTTTCCAGACAATGTCAGGAATAAGAATGTTCCAGAAATGTTGGTTTCACATTTAGAAACATTCAGCATTAATCCTGATAGAAAATGCAGTTATAGCATTAAGGGCGACCTGGTCTTTGTTTCTTAAGAAAAGAGTAGTATCATCAGCCAGTTGGGAAATTTTTATGTATTTGTTAAAAATGGTTAAGCCATAAACATTTGCATTATTCAGAATATCTAGAGATAGAATGAAAAAAATGAATAAAAATGGCGAAATTGGACATCCCTGTCGTACACTTCTGTTGATACTGAATCTTTTGGAGGTATTACGGTCTAGTAGCACAGAACTATTTCTATCTTTGTAGAACATGTGAATGAATTTGATGAAATTTTCACTGAATCCAAAAAGTTTAAGTGACCTAAAGAGAAGTTCATGTTCCATTGTGTCAAAGGATTTACAGAAGTTCAAAAATAAGACAACCGCATCTGAGTCAATTGCATCTGAATAATCTATAAGGTCCAAGACTAAACGAATGTTAGAGCGTATGTGACGGCCCTTTCATAAATCCTGTTTGAGTCTCTTTTATAATGGTATCTATTCCTTTCTTTAATCTTTTGGCATAAACCAGAGCAATCAATTTGTAATCAATATTTAATAAAGTAATTGGTCTCCTATAGACATGTACGGAGTTTGTGTCAACGGACATGGAGATGAATACATCATTATTGGACGTAGCTGCCCCCCCGTGTCTGCCCCTCCTCCTGTTTGTTGTGATGCTGAGTTGGCCGACTGTCAGCAGTACGTCAACACATGGACAAATCCCTTTTTGACTCTGTGTGTTGTGGAAAGGTAAACACTTAATTGTTTCAAGCTAACGTTAGCGAACATAAGATGGACATTCAGTGGGCTCTAAAGTGCCAGCAGTTCATTTGCTAGTGAAAGAAATTAAATGCAAATACGAAAAATAACTGGTTGCATTTGTGTGAGTGTGATATACATTTAGATCTGCGTCCCGTTAGTTGTATTTTCCATGTAACATTACGAGGATCACGCAACCTGATAGACTGTAATTGTAATTATGATCCATGTCACAAAAAGCATTACAAAAGTATAATCAAAAATAAATATAAACATCTTGGCATTAAATGGAGTTGGGAGTTTAGAAGACTGTGTGATGAAGACTGTGTGATGAAGACTGTGTGATGAAGACTGTGTGATGAAGAATAAATGAGTGTCCGGTATTAGCTATAGAGGCAATGCTTCTAAAATGCCTTTACACTAGATTTGCGAGTTGAATCTCCAATTTGCCGCACTCGTCTTGTACTCTAAAAAGTTGGACAGGGTTGGCAGGTCTGGATTATGTTCCTAGCTCCAACAGTACATTAATAACTAGACAAATGCTTGTGTTTCTAGCTCCAACAGTACAGTAATACCTAACAATACACGCAAATCCAAAACATTAAAAGAAAGTAATTAAGAAATATTGGAACAAGCAATATCAGAGTCTGGGACAGTATATGGACAGTATGTGACTAGAAAAGGTGTGTACAGCAGTAGTTATATAGGATGGGACTACAATACAGTATATACATATGAAATGACTAAAACAGTATTTAAATATTATTAAAGTGACCAGGTAGCCTGGCGGATAGGAGCGTTGGGCCAGTAACCGAAAGGTTGCTGGATCGAATCCCAGAGCTGACAAGGTGAAACGGTCGTTCTGCCCCTGAGCAAGGTAGTTAACCCACTGTTCCCCGGGCGCCGGTGACGTGGATGTCGATTGAGGCAGCCCCCCACAACTCTCTGATTCAGAGGGGTTGGGTTTAAATGCGGAAGACACATTTCAGTTGAATGCATTCAGTTATACAACTGACTAGGTATCACCCTTTCCCTTTCTCGGTGTTCCATGACTATGTACATAGAGCAGCAGTCTCTAKGGTGCAGGGTAGAGTACCGGGTGGTAGCCGGCTAGTAACAGTAACTAAGTTCAGGGCAGGGTTCTGGGCGGAGGCCGGTTAGTGGTGACTATTTAACAGTCTGATAGCCTGGAGATAGAAACTGTTTATCAGTCTACTGGAACGTTGTGTAGCAAAATCACTGAAAATGAACAACTTACACAAAATGCTTCGGTAAGAAGAAGGCGGTTTATCGTTCCAGCTCGTGTGTGTGTGTGTGTGTGTGCGGCATTCCTCAGTCATACAGGAGAGGTGTAGAGGAGTCTTTGTGAGACCCCATCACACCGCCCTTGTTTTTGACAAACGTGACATCACCGGGGAGCCGCACTGTAACGACACAGTTGAACTCTGGAAAATATTTGAAGACCCCAAAGTACCACGACAAAATTAACTAGACTAAATGTCGCTAACAGTGTGACGCTAAAGCAACGCTGTGTCTTTGCAAAGAATGTTTACTGTGATCCCTGTCGTACAAACAGTAATGCTTTCATCCTGCAGACATAGACAGATAAAGTGAAAATGTGGATGATTATTACAACCCCCCCCCCCCACTTCTCTCAGGTTGGTGCAGTGTCGTCCAGAACACCAGAGACAGCTACCTATCCGGATGCCTACAGCCCAGAGTCCAGCAACAGCACAAACACTCAGGTACACACTACTTCATTACTATTTGTTTGTTTACTTGTTTACTGTTTGTTTACTGTTTGTTATAGGGCTTGAGAGAGAAAGAGAGGGATTCTGTCTCTAAATGAAGGAAAGCTTTGACTATGTACAGACTCAGTGACCATAGCCTTGCTATTGAGAAAGCCTGCCTACGGCAGGCTATGTGCACACTGCCAACACAATGATTTGGAAACTGAGCTGCACTTCCTGCCAAATGTATGACCATATTAGAGACACATATTTTCCTCAGAATACACAGATCCACAAAGAATTCGAAAACAAAATACGATTTCAATAAACTCCCATATGTYCTGGGTGAAATTCCACAGTGTGCCATCACAGCAGCAAGATGTGTGACCTGTTGCCACAAGAAAAGGGCAACCACAGTGAAGAACAAACACCATTGTAAATTCAACCCATATTTATGCTTATTTATTTTCCCTTTTGTACTTTAACTATTTGCACATCATTACAACACATATTATGTAGACATAATATAACATTTGAGATGTATTTATTATTTTGGAACTTTTGTGAYTGTAATGTTTACTGTTCATTTTTTATTGTTATTTTCACTTTTYTTTTTTATCTATTTCACTTGCTTTGGCAYTGTTTCACATGCCAATAAAGCCCCTTAAATTGAAATAGAGAGAGAGAGATGTTTATAGTCAGGCAGGAAGGGGAAATGGTCATTACCATGGCGTTGGAGCTTTTCTTTGTAGGCCCAAGGCCAGTTCTGTCCCCGCTTGAACCATTAAAAGTGCATTAAGCAGGACAGCATGCACCACACACACACTTTAGCCATTAAGACTGCCTTGGATAGAGCCACGCCAAAACATCATCACCATTAAGCCTGCCTTGGTTAGAGCCACGCCACTTCAAAACATCAAGCCACTTAGCTTTTAAAACAGAGCAGGCTGAAGCAGGCTTTTTAAAGGAGCTCTGTGAAACATTTCCCAGAGTTCACTGCTGCTGTTGTTGTCTGCAGGTTGCTAACGGTGACAACCCTTGGTCTGGGGGAGGAGCTGACACCAACGACACAGCCGGGGGATGGGACACCCAGGGATACGCACAGACTCGACAGAATGCAGGTGATACGCACAGACTCGACAGAATGCAGGTGACACGCACAGACTCGACAGAATGCAGGTGATACGCACAGACTCGACAGAATGCAGGTGATACGCACAGACTCGACAGAATGCAGGTGATACGCAACAGGACTCGCAGAAAGCCAGGTGATACGCCACAGACTCGCACAGAATGAGGTGATACGCACAGACTCGACAGAATGCAGGTGACACGCAACACGCTCGACAGAATGCAGGTGTAACGACAGATCTCGACAGAATGCAGGTGATTACGCACAGACTCGACAGAATGCAGGTGATACGCACAGATCCGACAGAATGCAGGTGATACGTCACAGCACTCGACAGAAAATGAGGTGAACGCACAGACTCGACAGATAGCAGGTGACTAGCGCACAGACTGCGACAGAATGCAGGTGATACGCACAGACTCGACACAGAATGCAGGTGACACGCACAGACTCGACAGAATGCAGGTGACACGCACAGACTCGACGCAATGCAGGTGATACGCACAGACTCGACAGAATGCAGGTGATACGCACAGACTCGACAGAATGCAGGTGATACGCACAGACTCGACAGAATGGCAGGTGATACGCACAGACTCGGACAGAATGCAGGTGATACGCACAGACTCGACAGAATGCAAGGTGATACGCACAGACTCGACGAAATGAGGTGATAACGCACAGATCGACAGAATGCAGGTGACACGACAGACTCACAGAATGAAGGTGACACGCCAAGACTTCGCAGAATGCAGGTGAACGCACAGACTCGACAGATGCAGGTGTACGCACAGACTCGACGAATGTAGGTGATTACGCACAGCTCGCAGAAGCAGGTGACACGCACAGACTCGACAGAATGAGCGTGATACGCAACAATGACCTCCACAGAATGCAGTGAATACGCACAGACTCACAGAATGCAGGTGAACGGACAGACTCGACAGAATGCAGGTGATACGCACAGACTCGAACAGAATGCAAGGTGATGACGCACAGACTCCGCCAGAATGCAGGTGACACGCACAAGACTCGACAGAATGCAGGTGACACGCACAGACTCGACAGAATGAGGTGAATCGCACAGACTCGACAGAATGCAGTGACACACACAGCTCGACAGAATGCAGGTGATACGCACAAGACTCGCAGAATGCAGGTGAACCACAGACTCGACAGAAATGCAGGTTGACACGCACACTCGACAAATGCAGGTGATACACACAGACTGACAGAATGCAGGTGATACGCACAGACTCGACAGAATGGCAGGTGATACACGACAGACTCGACAGAAATGCAGGTTGACACACAGACTCTCAGACAACAGAATGCAGGTGATACGCACAGACTCGACAGAATGCAGGTGATAGCACAGATCTCCAGATGCAGGATACGCACAGACTCGACAGAATGCAGGTGAATACGCACAGACTCGACAGAATGCAGGTGATACGCACAGACTCGACAGAATCAGGTGACACGCACAGACTCGACAGAATGGCAGGTGGATACACCCAGACTCGACGAATGCAGGTGAACGACCAGACTCGACAGAATGCAGGTGACACGCACAGACTCGACAGAATGCAGGTGATACGCAACAGACTCGACAGAATGCAGGTATACACACAGACTCGACAGAATGCAGGTGACACGCACAGACTCGACAGAATGCAGGTGATACGCAACAGACTTCGACAGAATGCAGGGTGATGCACGCACAGACTCGACAGAATGCAGGTATACGCACAGACTCGACAGAATGAGGTGATACGCACAGACTCGACCAGAATGCAGGTGATACGCAACAGACTCGACAGAAGTCAGGTGATACAGCACAGACTCGACAGAATGCAGGTGAACACGCACAGACCGACAGAATGCAGGTGATTACGCACAGACCTCGACAGAATGCAGGTGATACGCACAGACTCGACAGAATGCAGGTGATACGCACAGACTCGACAGAATGCAGGTGAACGCACACACTCCGACAGAAGCAAGTGTGATACGCACAGACTCGACAGAATGCAGGTGATACGCACAGACTCGACAGAATGCAGGTGACACGCACAGACTCGACAGAATGCAGGTGACACCGCACAGACTCCGACAGATGCAGGTGACACGCACAGACTCGACAGGAATGCAGGTGACACGCACAGACACACAAGATGTTTGTAAATGTTGCTTGTATTTTTAATGTTGCGTTTTTTTAAAATAATGTCCTTGTTTGTGCGTGTGAAGGTGATGATGCGATGATGGTGAGTGGGATGAAGAGTGGGATGATGCCAGATTCAACAGGGGGTTATGGAGAAACTACAGGGGAGGAGGAAGGAGAGCGACAGCCGCAACACACACACACACATGAAGATATCCCTCAACAAGTAAGACACAACAAACACACTGATTTATTTTTTAAATGTTGTTGCATTTCACTAGGGTCGAAAATTCTGGTAACTTTTTCAAAAAAATAGTGTGCAAAGCTTCATCAAGGCAAAGGGTGGCTACTTTGGTTAAACAAATCAAAATATATTTCATATTTGGATTCTTCCACTTTTTTTGGTTTACTACATGATTCCATATGTGTTATTTCATAGTTTTGATGTCTTTCACTATTATTCCTAACAATGTAGAAAATAGTAAAAAATAAAGAAAAAACCCTTAAAAGAGTAGGTGTGTTCCAAACTTTTGACTGGTACTGGTAAGTCCGTATTCTTCCACTAGGTTTGCGTTCTCTAAGATTCCCAACCAGAGGTGTACCTGCTGGCTAAACTACCACCCCCCAAAGGCAAAGACAGACTGGCCATTCTATGTGAGTCATCATCGATCTGTTCTACACATTTACATTACATTAACTTCACAGTACATTAACATTAACATGACTGTAAACAGTATATTATAATTACTTTACAGTACAGTAACTTTACAGTAAATTACATTAACATTCATTACGTTAACTCTACAGTAATTACATTAACATTACTTTACATTAGCATTAACTCTACAGGTCATTACATTAACATTACTTTACAGTACATTACAATAACATTACTTTACAGTACATTAACAATAACATTACTTTACATTACATTACCCGTAACTTCACAGTACATTACAGTAACATTACTTTTACAGTACATGTACATTTAAATTAACATTACTTTTACATTACATTACCTTAACTCTACAGTACAATACAGTAACAGTAAACATTACATTACAGTACATTAACATACTTTACAGTAACATTAACATTACTTTACAGTAATTACATAACATTACTGCACAGTGCATTACCTTAACTCTACAGTACATTACAGTAACATTACTTTACAGTACATTAACATTACTTACATTACAGTGACATTACTTTACAGTACATTTACATAACTTTACAGTACATCCCATTAGAATTACATTAACATTACTTTACAGTAATTACATTACATTAACAGTACATTACATTAACATTACTTTACATTACTTTTTACATTAATCTGCATTAAACTTTCATATACTTTTACAGGCATTGCCATTTACATTACATTGTATTACATTCACATTACATTTAGATAACATTGCTTTACATTACTCTACATTTACATACCAGTACATTATAATAAATTACATTTAAATTACTTTTACATTGCATTACTTTAAATTACATTAACAAGGCATTACATTTACATTACATTTACAAGGCATTACATTTGCATTAACATTACATTTACGGGTGGGGGAAAAACTCTGCTACTGTAGATGGTAATAGCAATGTAGTAATTGTTTCTCTGTGTGTGTGTAGATGGGAGATGTGGGGCCAGTGTGGCTGTATCCCCAGTCTCCTCTTGACTGTGTCGTGGCTGATCCTAAAAAAGGCTCTAAGCTGTACGGGCTGAAGAGTTACATAGAGTACCAGGTCACACCCAATGTGAGTATCACACACACACACACACACACACACAAGTGCTGAGCGATTAGTGCTTTTTGAGGTCGTTTCAGTTCGGTGAAAAAAAGAAGAAAAAAATCTGTTTTTGATTTGTATTTTTTTTTTTTAAGTATGCTTAAGCTTTTTAATAGAAATTACATTTTAATAGAAATTCCAAATGTTTAGAACATTCAATTGTCTTATTAAGTTGTTTTTATTTGAGGACTTTTTATTATTTAATTCTTTTTTGTCATCATCTCTGCTCAGGCAGTAGCAGCCAACTATCTAACCTCAATTAACAAGTCATCCTATTTAGCTAGGCTAGTAACTAGCTAGCTGGCTATCTAGTAGCTACCTAATATGTAATAGTAACTAGCTAGCTAGTAGCTACCTAATATGCTGCAGAGCTGTCTGACGATAAAACTAATTTAGTTGTTCTTCAAAGTCGATAGGGCATACTTTCAAGAGACGGCTAATTACCAATTACTACAAATATTAATCGGGTACAGCTACCTCACGAACTGTCTATATCCCTATTGTCGTTGTGTTTTGTACATTCCTCTCTCATATGTCTTTCTGGGGCCGGAAGAGCAGGACAGGCGCAATGGATTATAGGCATTGTAGTTAATTACCACGTTTTCTGCCCTGAACTAAGTTTAATATTTTCTGTTGAAAACTACAACTTCCAGCGGCCCACAGTTTGTTCTTGATCGGATTTCTCTACGGCGTGTAGAGCTCACAAAAAATACTAACTAAATGGAATTCAAGTAATTGAACTGACGTCGATCAATTTAGTTGTTTAATAAGCAAAAACATAATAAGTTGATCGCTCAGCACAGCCAGGTCTACATAAGGGTCAACTTTCAAAAAATCCAAAAGCTCTGACGAAGGCCGTGTGGCCGATACGTAAGCTTATTAAATATCGGTGATACTACAAGAGCAGTGTGCGGTTTCCTTTTCCTTCATCTTGTTCAATTGATGCCATGCACCTGCCAAATAGATTGCTCAGATGTGCGAGTGCTTTTTGTATTTGTATTAAAGGTTTAAGTATAAAAGTTAGTATAAAAGAGGTTTTGTAATTTACTGGTTCAGAATGTCACTATGGTACGTCTATTAAATGTGGATGAATTAGGAGATGAGATTAATCCAATTATCTGTTTTATTTTTTACACAAAGACCGAGGAGGAGATATTGATGGTGGATGTTGTTGGTTGTAAGGCCGGTAGGGTTGTAGTGATTTAGTAGGGACACAACACATTTCAGGGTGCATGAAGGATCAAGTAGTGCTGCCGGGTGAATAAAGTGAAAGGAAATGGTACAGAAGAAATGGGTTTAACAAGGAAGGAAATGGGTTTAACAGGAAGGAAATGGGTTTAACAGGAAGGAAATGGGTTTAATAGTAACAAGTAATTAACAGGAAGGAAATGGGTTTAACAGTAACATGTATTACGGAGGAAATGGTTAACAGAAAGAAATGGGTTTAACAGTAACAAGTATTAACAGGAAGGAAATGGGTTTAACAGGAACATGTAATTAACAGGGAGGAAATGGGTTTAACAGTAACATGTAATTAACAGGGAGGAAATGGGTTTAACAGTAACATGTAATAACAGGGAGGAAATGGGTTTAACAGTAACATGTAATTAACAGGAATGAAATGGGTTTAACAGTAACATGTAATTAACAGGAAGGAAATGGT
>NW_019943201.1:29893-33127 GCF_002910315.2 Salvelinus sp. IW2-2015 | reverse complement strand
ACACACACACACACACACACACACACACACACACACAACACACACACACTTCTCTGACTCTTCTTTGTGTGGTTTTCTGCAGACGACCAAACAGACCTGTCAATCACAGGTATAAGCATTTTGATTGGCTGTATATGAGCGCCTGTTGGAGCAAGTTTGGTTCCGCCATCCCCATCCCCTCACTGCCTGACAAAACAAGTCACAGGTCAGTGGCTTCCATGGCAACCGTCGCCTCAGTTTTTTCCTGATATCTTGTTGTGGTCTGAAAAAACGTGGCTTTAGAAAATATGTATTGAGCTGTGTGTAAGGCATCCTTCAAGCATAAATAGTTCTGTATTGGAGCCTGTTCACAAATGGCCATCTAGTGAGGTCATAAATAGTTCTGTATTGGAGCCTGTTCACAATGGCCATCTAGTGAGGTCATAAAATAGTTCTGTATTGGAGCCTGTTCACAATGGGCCATCTAGTGAAGGTCATAAAATAGTTCTGTATTGGGCTGAGCCTGTTCACAATGGCCATCTAGTGAGGTCATAAATAGTTCTGTATTGGAGCCTGTTTCACAATGGCCATCTAGTCGAGGTCATAAATAGTTCTTCGTATTGGAGCCTGTTTCACAATGGCCATCTAGTGAGGTCATAAATAGATTCTGTATTGAGCCTGTTCACATGGCATCTAGTGAGGTCATAAATAGTTCTGTATTGGAGCCTGTTCACAATGGCCATCTAGTAGGGTCATAAATAGTTCTGTATTGGAGCCTGTTCACCAATGGCCATCTAGTGAGGTCATAAATAGTTCTGTATGGCTGTTCACAATGGCCATCTAGTGAGGTCATAAATAGTTCTGTATGGAGCCTGTTCACCAATGGCATCTAGTGAGGTCATAAATAGTTCTGTATTGGAGCTGTTCACAATGGCCATCTAGTGAGGTCATAAATAGTTCTGTATTGGAGCCTGTTCACAATGGCCATCTAGTAAGGGTCATAAATAGTTCTGTAATTGGAGCCTGTTCACAATGCCATCATTATCGTAGTGAGTGCGTTTCATAAATAGTTCTGTTTATTTGGAGCCTTGTTCACAATGGTGGGATGGTCCCCAATCTTCTTTTCTATCATAGTTCAGGTCAAAACCACATTAAAAAAAAAAAAAAAAAAAAAAAAACAAAAATTAGGTCCGACATGTATTGGTTAACAGGAAGGAAATGGGTTTAACAGGAACATGTAATTAACAGGAAGGAAATGGGTTTAACAGTAACATGTAATTAACAGGAAGGAAATGGGTTTAACAGTAACACGTAATAAGCAGGACACTGACAAACATGAGCTAAAACAGTAGAGCACATGGCATAACAAACTGAGGACATGAATATCATCAAAGGGGTGTCATAACTAAGACTAGAAATGTGGAAGCATTATACATGTTTAGCAAGAGCACTTACATTTAAACATTCCCGTAATATAACAGAAAAAGTTTCCCGGGTTTTATTAGTCCGTAGATACGGGATATGCTTGGTATAACATCGTCCAACCTGCTTACTTGCAGGTTCCTTCTGGACAATACGACAACAATAAGAAATATAAGAATATGAACTTTAAAGTAAATGGATCAGTATAATATAAAACCATTTTTAGCATAAGTATAATACAGGAAGTCACCATTTTATAGTCCCGAAAGCTGAGGAACATACGCACATCCAGGCACGTTTAGAAGGTTCTGGAGTAAGGAGCAAACTCGCTGTTTAGCAATTTACCATAATCCCAACTCATGACATTCCTACCCTGCATCAATCTGCAGGTAGCTAACACACCAGGTTCAATGTTAACTAGCTAACATTAGGCTATAACTAGCAAAGCAAATGGGTTCTGAAATACTAATAATATTACTACACAGATCGTACAGGTAACGTTAGCTAGCTGACCTAACAACAGCAGTCAAACACCCAAGCTAACTGGCTAATGTTGGCTAGCTTGCTAGCTACTTCCCGACACATGAGAAAACAGCTCACTCTGACTATTTTACTCACCCTATTGAAATGGATACTTGCATAGTGAAGTATTTTGTTTAAACATGTAGCWAGCTAGCTAAACAATGAACCATAATCCCAACTCATGACATTACTACCCTGCATCAATCTGCAGGTAACTAATCAACCAAGTTCAATGTTAGCTAGCTAACATAACTAGCAAACCAAATGGCTTTGAGATACGAATAATATTACTACACAGATCATACATGTAATGTTAGCTAGCCAGCCAGCTAACGTTAGCTGACAGTACTCTTTAACATGAAATGAATACGACTTTCTGACAAAATTCTGAAACATGTAATATCTGAAAATGTAGCTAGCTAGACTCTCTTACCCGTATACATGGATAGACGCTTCTCCCTCTCTCACGCCGTGGATGCCCTTAGTTTGAAGATGTAATCCGGAGACAGGTGTTTTCTSCTTAGCTATCATACTCTAATTCCACTGATTTCAAAACTCTATCCTCCAGAAAGTGGAGCGCAACACTTACGCAGTTATACTACGAGATATATATATGTTTTAAAGATGCGTTAGATAGGATTACCTAGACATACTGACCAGCTCAAATAGACAGAAGCGGGCTGTATGGCAGACCAATCGGAACTCATCTCTCTGCATGTCCAGCCCACTCATTATCTCAGCCAATCATGGCTAGCGGAAAGGTTGCTGCCTTTTTCTGTGGCTGAACCAACTAGGCTCCTAATTTAACATTTGTATTCGTATTTACAGATGGCATACAAGTTATTAAGTGAGAACAGGTGGCGTGGCCAAGCACCAATTAGTTCAACCAGGTCATCTGCAGAAGAGTGGTCGTCAAATACAATGTTAGTGTTATATCCATTCCTTCATCTTGTCAGGTCGTTTTGAGGAGGAGTTTATCAAGATGAGGATGGAGAGACTGCAGGGCTGGATGTGTCGTATGTGTCGACATCCTGTCGTCTCCAACAGTGACGTCTTTCAACTCTTCCTCACGTACAGAGACGAGAAGGTACACACACAAACATACACACACACACACACATATACACAAACATATATACACACACATATATACACATATACACACACACATATACACACACACACTCGTGCAGTCCCTCACTCTCTCTGTCTGTGTGTGGTCAGGAGTGGAAGACCGGGAAGAGGAGAGCAGAGAAGGATGAGTGTGTTGGACCAATGGTCTTCTCCACCATCGACCCTGAAGCTCCTGAG
>NW_019943201.1:6587-21276 GCF_002910315.2 Salvelinus sp. IW2-2015 | reverse complement strand
CTTTTAGGTGGTTGTAGAATTGAACGTCTCTTTTCTGGATTTTGATAATTAGTGGGTATCGGCCTAATTCTGCTCTGCATGCATTATTTGGTGTTCTACGTTGTACACTGAGGATATTTTTGCAGAATTCTGCAAGCAGTCTCAATTTGGTGTTTGTCCCAATTTGTGAATTCTTGGTTGGTGAGCRGACCCCARACCTCACAACCGTATAGGGCAATGGGTTCTATAATTGATTCAAGTATTTTTAGCCAGATCCTAATTGGTATGTCAAATTTTATGTTACTTTTGATGGCATAGAAGGCCCTTGCCTTGTCTCTCAGATCGTTCACAGCTTTGTGGAAGTTACCTGTGGCACTGATGTTCAGGCCGAGGTATGTATAGTTTTCTGTGTGCTCTAGGGCAACGGTGTCTAGATGGAATTTGTATTTGTGGTCCTGGCAGCTGGACCTTTTTTGAAACACATTTATTTTTGTCTTACTGAGAATGACTATCAGGGCCCAGATCTGACAGAATCTGTGCAGAAGATCTAGGTGCTGCTGTAGGCCGTCCTTGATTGGTGACAGAAGCACCAGATCATCAGCAAACAGTAGACATTTGACTTCAGATTCTAGTAGGGTGAGGCCGGGTGCTGCAGACTGTTCTAGTGACCTCGCCAATTCGTTAATATATATGTTGAAGAGGGTGGGGCTTAAGCTGCATCCCTGTCTCACCCCACGGCCCTGTGGGAAGAAATGTGTTTTTCTTTCTCACAATTTTAACCGCACACTTGTTTGTGTACATGGATTTTATGCCGTATGTGTTTCCCCTACACAACTATCCATAAATTGGTATAGCAGACCATCATGCAAAATTGAGTCCAAAATCTTTTTTGAAAGACTTTGCCTTTGTTTTGGTTTGTTTGTTTGTCAATTCGGGTGTGCAGGGTGAATGTGGTCTGTCGTACGGTCTCTCTCTATCTCTCCATCTCTCTCTTTCTCTCCCTCGCTGTCTCTCTACCTCTCACTGCCTCTGTCTCTCTCTCTATGTCTCTGTCTCTCTCTGTCTCTCTCTCTGTCTCTCTCTCTCTGTGTCTCTGTCTGTCTCGGTTTCTCTGTCTGTCTGTCTGTCTGTCTCTCTCTCTCTCTGTCTGTGTCTCTGTCTGTCTCGGTTTCTCTGTCTGTCTGTCTGTCTGTCTGTCTCTCTCTCTCTGTTGTCTCTGTCTGTCTCGGTTTCTCTGTCTGTCTGTCTCTCTCTCCTCTCTCTCTCTGTGTGTGTCTCTCTCTCTCTCTCTCTCTCTCTCTCTGGTGTGTCTCTTTCTGTCTCGGTTTCTCTGTCTGTCTGTCTGTCTCTCTCTCTGTGTGGTGTCTCTGCCTGTCTCGGTTTCTCTGTCTGTCTCTCTGTCTCTCAAAAATAACTCTTTGCTGTTGTTTGTTTAGTATTTTCCAATATCTCCAGAAGTGGTTAGAATCTATGGATTTTTCAATTACATTGAGCTGATTTCTGATGTGCTGTTTCTGCTTTTTCATATTACAGTGGAACGTTTTGTCCAGGAAGGGATTGCATTTGTTGTTTCCTAATAGTTTTTTTGCTAGGTTTCAACACTACTTTCCTATAGCATTTCTTAATGTTACTCAGTTCCTTTGGCTTCACTGCCTCATGATTGAGTATTGCTCTGTTCAAGTAGACTGTGATTTTGCTGTGGTCTGATAGGGGTGTCAGTGGGCTGACTGTGAACGCTCTGAGAGACTCTGGGTTGAGGTCAGTGATAAAGTAGTCTACAGTACTACTGCCAAGAGATGAGCTATAGGTGTACCTACCATAGGAGTCCCCTCGAAGCCTACCATTGACTATGTACATACCCAGCATGCAACAGAGCTGCAGGTGTTGTGACCCGTTTATGTTGGTTATGTTGTCATAGTTGTGCCTAGGGGGGCATATGGGGGAGGGAATGCTGTCACCTCCAGGTAGGTGTTTGTCCCTCGGTGTGCTGAGGGTGTCAGGTTCTTGTCCAGTTCTGGCATTTAGTTTGCCACAGACTAGTACATGTCCCTGGGCCTGGAAATTATTGATTTCCCCCTCCAGGATGGAGAAGCTGTCTCAATTAAAGTATGGGGATTCTAGTGGGGGGATATAGGTAGCACACAGGAGGGCATTTATCTCTGTTAAGATCATTTCCTTTTGAATATCTAGCCAAATGTAAAATGTTCCTCTTTTGATGAATTTAAGAGTGAGTTAGGTCTGCTCTATACCAAATTAGCATACCCCCTGTGTCCCTTCCCTGTTTCACACTTGGTAGTTTGGTGGATGGGACTACCATCTCTCTGTAACCTACAGTATGGGGCAACCAGTGGATCCATCTCCTCTATACCATATTTCTTGTAGGATGTCAATGTCTGTATTTCCTATTTCTTTGATGAAGTTCAGGTTCCTGCTCTTAAGGACAAAGGCAGATAACCTCAGATTTGTCTCTCTCTGTGCTTGGAGAGTGAGGCTGTGCTTTTGAATTAGGACCAAATATGACATAAACATTGATGAAGGGAACATGTTATCTATATTTGTGACTCGTTTCAGGACACTAGGTGTATGTCACACGTCACTACTTCACAGGAGAGGCATTTGAGCATAAACATAGATTTTTTGATAGAAATGCCTTCTGAAACATGTCACCTTTCATGTGCCTTAATAAAAACTTGTATGCCATCTGTAAATACAAAATAAAATGTTTTAAATTACGAGCCTAGTTGGTTTGGGCTGGACATGCCGAGAGGCACATGTAGCACGCTTCTGTCTCTAACATGTGAACTTTCATGTGCCTTAATAAATTACACACCTAGTTGGTTTAGCCATGGAAACAGACCATGATTGGCTGAGATAATGGATGGGCGGGACATGCTGAGAGATGAGTTCTGATTGGTCTGCCATGTAGCAGGCTTCTGTCTCCAACATGAGCTGCTCAGTATGTGTAGCTAATCCTTTCTAACACAGATTTTTTTTAACGATATCACAAATAACTTCCAAAGTGTTGCTAATGCTCTCCTCTTTCTGGAGAACGATCGTGCCATGCTGACTCTCTCTCGGACTCTGTAAATTAATCAGACAATGAGGAAATCCCTTTTTTTAGGTAAAAACATTTTAATTGAACCAGACATTGTAGAGTCTTCTGAAGTTGTCACGGAAGAAGTTGACCAAGTTTTGAAGTCAGTGTAATGCCCGGTGGAAGCACAGTATGATAGCTAAAGGAGTAGTAGAATACTCTGGCATTTGATTGCAAATATGTGGAAGGAGTCGAAAAGAGAACACACAGAAGGCTTTTGTTTACTCGTGTCTGCGGATTACATCTTCAAACTAAGGGCAACCATGGCAACCGTGACAGAGAGGGAGAAGCGTCCATCCATGTATACGGGTAAGAGAGTCTAGCTAACTACATTTTCAGATATTATACATTTCTAATTTTGTAAGAAAGTCATTTTCATTCCAAGTTAAAGCGTACTATTAGCTAGCTAGCTGGCTTGCTCGCTAGCTAACGTTAAGTGTATGATCTGTGTAGTAATATTATTAGTACAGTATCTCAGAAAACCATTTGCATTGCTAGTTATAGCCTAATGTTAGCTAGCTAACATTGAAACTAGTTGGTTTCGAGCGCTGCCAGTTTGTTGGAGCTCCCGGGTGGTCTAAGGCATTTCAGTGCTAGAGGCATCACTACAGACCCTAGTTCGATCCCGGGCTGTATCACAACCGGACGTGAATTGGGAGTCCCATAGGGTGGCGCACATAGGGCAGTGTCGTCTGGGTTAGTGGGTTTGACCGGGGTAGGGCGTCACTGTAAATAAGAATTTGTTCTTAACTGACTTGCCTAGCTACATGTCAAACCCTCCACTAACCAAAACATTGTCTAGAAAGTTGCTTTTTGTTCCTTGCAAAAGAATTTCATCCCCCTTGGTGTTTTTCCTATTTTGTTGCATTACAACCTGTAATTAAATTTGATTTTTATTTGAATTTCATATAATGGACATACACAAAATAGTCCAAATTGGTGAAGTGAAATGAAAAAAATTACTTGTTTCAAAAAATTAAAAATGGAAAAGTGGTGGGTGCATATGTATTCACCCCTTTTGCCATTGATGGGGGTCACCTTGGGTTCATGATAGGGGCTGCACCAAATATTTGATGTATTATAATAATTGATTATGCTTATGTTTGTTTTAATAGAAGGGGAAGGGCTATAAGACCCCTCCCTCACTACATTTATAAGATCTTAGACTACAGATTAACAATATATATTCATTATAAGGTTAAAAATTGTTCCACTATTCTTTTCTAGTCTCTGCCTCTTATAAAACAAACGGTCTGAGAGATGTGTGAGTTATTGCACTATCAAAACAGGGTGTCTGTGAGAAAGCGCCTCAAGGCTAAAAGAGATTCATAGACACAGAACCCTGCAGGGGATTGAAAGAGAGACGAGACGAGTCAGACATACCACTATAAAGCAACTTGGGGAGTGGACATTTACTGCTGAGCCTTTAGATGACACCGAAACTATTCTTTGTATAGCTGTGTATGCATGGGCTTGGTCTCATGAGTAGAAGGTAATGACGTAGGCAGTATAAAATAACTTGGACTCTTTACTATTTTGCGGAAATTACTAGGAAACATGCGTGCTATGTTCCCTTTGTCAACKTCTGTCTGCAATTGCATTCATAAATTAATGATTGATTTACTTAAAGATATTGTCTGAATGCTAATTTCACCAATAAGCAAATGATGAACAAGGAACGAACCCCAACACTATGAGGCCCCTAAATAAGATCTGGTGCAACCAATTACCTTCAGAAGTCACATAATTAGTTAAATAAAGTCCACCTGTATGCAATCTAAATGTCACATGATCTCAGTATATATACAKCTGTTCTGAAAGGCCCCAGAGTCTGCAACACCACCAAGCAAGCTGCACCATGAAGACCAAGGAGCTCTCCAAACAGGTCAGGGACAAAGTTGTGGAGAAATACAGATCAGGGTTTGGTTATAAAAAAATATCTGAAACTTTGAACATCCMMSRRRSMMYWWTWAAMYCMWTWWWAARAAAAATGGAAAGAATATGGCACCACAACAAACCTACCAAGAGAGGGCCTCCCACCAAAACACATGGACCAGGCAAGTAGGGCATTAATCAGAGAGGCAACAAAGAGACCAAAGATAATCCTGAAGGAGCTGCAAAGCTCCACGGTGGAGATTGGAGAATCTGTCCATAGGACCATTTTAAGCCGTACAATCCACAGAGCTGGGCTTTACGGAAGAGTGGCCAGAAAAAAGCCATTGCTTAAAGAAACAAATAAGCAAACACATTTGGTGTTCTCCAATAGGCATGTGGGAGACTCCGTAAACATATGGAAGTAGGTACTCTGGTCAGATGGGATTAAAATTGAGCTTTTTGGTCATCAAGGATAACGCTGAGTCTGGCGCAAACCCAACACCTCTCATCACCCCGAGAATACCATCCCCACAGTGAAGCATGGTGGTGGCAGCATCATGCTGTGGGCATGTTTTTCATCGGCAGGGACTGGGAAACTGGTCAGAATTGAAGGAATGATGGATGGCGCTAAACACAGGGAAATTCTTGAGGGAAACCTGTTTCAGTCTTCCAGAGATTTGAGACTGGGACGGAGGTTCACCTTCCAGCAGGACAATGACCCTAAGCATACTGCTAAAGCAACACTCGATTGGTTTAAGGGGAAACATTAAAAATGTATTGGAATGGCCTAGTCAAAGCCCAGACCTCAATCCAATTGAGAATCTGTGGTATGACTTAAAGATTGCTGTACACCAGTGGAAACCATCCAACTTGAAGGAGCTGGAGCAGTTTTGCCTTAAAGAATGGGCAAAAATCTCAGTGCCTAGATGTGCCAAGATTATAGAGACATACCCCAAGAGACTTGCAGCTGTAATTGCTGCAAAAGGTGTCTCTACAAAGTGTTGACTTTGGGGGGGTGAATAGTTATGCACCCTCAACTAATGTTTTTTTTTCTTATTTCTTGTTTGCTTCACAATAAAAAATATTTTGCATCTTCAAAGTGGTAGGCATGTTGTGTAAATCAAATGATACAATCCCCCCCAAAAATCCATTTTAATTCCAGGTTGTAAGGCAACAAAATAGGAAAAATGCCAAGGGGGGTGAATGCTTTCACAAGCCACTGTATACTAAATCCATCTTTAAATGGATKGGTTTATTACTGTTAAAATACACCAGTTATACTATTTTGGACTACCAGTCGTTTTTGTGTTTTATACTTTTTTTAACAACGACAAGTCTGTCGAATGACAAWRGAATGTTTATGATGTCACAGCGACAACTGTCTACAGGCATGTCGATAGACGTARTATAAACCAGCCTTTAGTCTTGAAATCTTTGGTTGTTTAGTACAGTACCRTGTACTCACTCGGTTTAATACACTACCGTACTCACTCTGTTTAGCACATGGCCTCACATGTGACTCCTTAAAGAGATGGGTGGGGCTTAGGCTTAAGAGGGTTTGAACGATGCTGAATGGGTGTAGATAAAGAAGAGCCCTCCAGTAGGTGTACCAAAGACATTCAAGGGTCATTTTCTCAAAAGTAGAATTACAAGTTTATCAACTTTCAAAGCAGAATTACTTTCCCCATTGTTCCTCAACTGTAGTGTATGATCTACCATTTTCTAGCTCTGAGTCTCTACTTTTATCCAATGTAAAAAAACACAATTTCAAATTTTGCATAACATAAGATCGAGCCGGTCACATTTAGAAWGTTCCCTGATGTTCTCCAGCACTCTGATTCTTACGAAAGGGTTAGGGCGCCTTGGTGAACATTGCCTTTAAAAGTTAGATCGCTAAAAAAGCACTTTGGGGAATGAATCCCAGTCTAAAAGTCTTTAGCAGTAAACAGCAGGGAAATTATTTGCATGCAATACAATCGCCAGTCGCCAGTTGCAGTATTCCAAAATTCTTTCCATTTCAGATGTTATGGTCATTTAGCCAACACTTTGTGTTGCGAGGGCTTGTTACCCATAATGTACTGTTGTTGTTGCCATAAAGTCATGAACAAAATATAAATTAATATGTAATGTTCTCAACCTGTACATCTAAATCTTTATTTATACTTCCTCTACTCTGCAGTTGTTATTTTGCTTCAACATGGGGCTGCTGTGTTGACTTTCCAGGAACATATCCGGAACATTCCTGTCATAGAATGAGGAATGAGAGGTTCTATCCTCATGGCAACCTCAGGGAAACGTCTGCCGCTGTTCCAGGAAGGAATGTTCAGTATGATGGGTTACTAGTGATTGGGGGATGCCGTGTCAGTGATTTAGTTTTCCTGCTTGGTTGGCTCAGAAAAGGATGTTAAATAGATTTTTTTTCTGTTTGTGTGTTTGTTAGTACTATTGTGTGTGTGTGTGTGTGTGTGTGTGTGTGTGTGTGTGTGTGCCACAGTGTGGTGGGAAGGTCAGCAGTGCAGCCCTGGTAGGAAACTGGCCGGTGAACTATGACCTTATAACAGGAAGTAGTGGAAGTGAAGAGAGCATCTCCTCCAAATCTGACTGAGCAGGGTTTTATAAAATACATAATTCAGCTTCACACACACACACAAACACAAACACACACACACACACACACACAGTCCTTCTTAGACAGTCATAAGCTTCTGAGTACATGTATAACGCTTTTAATTGTAGTGTCAATTTTTATATTCCCTCTCTCGCTCTCATTCACTGCCTTCACACCTTGACTTTTTCCACATTGTTGCGTTACAGCCTTATTCTAAAATTGATCAAATGTTGTAAATGACTATTGTAGCTGGAAACGACAGATATTTAATGGAATATCTACAGCCCATTATCAGCGACCATCACTCTTGTGTTCCAATGGCACGTTGTGTTAGCTAATCCAAGTTTATCATTTTAAAAGGCTAATTGATCACAGAATAGCGCAAACTGGTTCTAACCAGAATAGAAAGAGGAGTGGGAGGACACAGTGCACAAATGAGCAAGAGGACAAGTACATTAGTGTCTAGTTTGAGAAACAGACGCCTCACAAGTCCTCAACTGGCAGCTTCATTAAATAGTACCCGCAAAACACCAGTCTCAACGTCAACAGTGAAGAGGCGATTCCAGGATGCTGGCCTTCTAGGCAGAGTTGCAAAGAAAAAGCCATATCTCAGAYTGGCCAATAAAAAGAAAAGATTAAGATGGGCAAAAGAACACAGACACTGGACAGAGGAAAATTGGGAAAAAGTGTTATGGACAGACGAATCTAACTTTGAGGTTTTCGAATCCCAAAGAAGRACATTCGGGATTCAGAAAAAAATGAAAAGATGCTGTAGGAGTGCTTGACGCTATCTGTCAAGCATGGTTGAGGCAATGTAATGGTCTGGGGGTGCTTTGGTGGTGGTAAAGTGGGAGATTTGTACAGGGTTAAAGGGATCTTAAAGAAGGAAGGATATCACTGTAATTGCTGCACATGGAGGATTCTTTGATGAAAGTAAAGTTTGAAGGACACAATTATTATTTCAATTAAAAATCATTATTTATAACCTTGTCAACGTTTTGACTATATTTCCTTTTCATCTTGCAACTCATAGAAAACAAGGACATTTCTAAGTGACCCCAAACTTTTGTATGGTAGTGTATATACACGCAACAAAATTATAAACGCAACATAGGAATTTTTGTTCCCATGTTTCATGAGCTGAAACGAAAGACACCAGAAATGTTCCACATGTACAAAAAAGCATATTTCAAATTTTGGGCACAAAATTGTTTACATCCCTGTTAGTGAGCATTTCTCCTTTGTCAAGATGGGCGAGCGGCTTGCTGATGTCAACATTGTGAACAGATTGCCCAATGAGGTTATGGTATGGGCAAGCATAAGCTATGGACAACGAATACAATTGCATTTTATCGATGGCAATTTGAATGCAAAGAGATACCATGACTAGATCCCATTGTTGTGCCATTCATCTGCCATCATCACCTCATGTTTCAGCATGATAATGCAGGGCCCCATGTCGCAAGGATCTATACACAATTCCTGGAAGCTGAAAATCGCCCAGTTCTTCCATGGCCTGCATACTCACCAGACATGTCACCCATTGAGCATGTTTGGGATGCTCTGGATCGACGTGTTCGACTGCGTGTTCGAGTTCCTGCCACTATCCAGCAACTTCGCACAGCTATTGAAGAGGAGTGGGACAACATTCCACAGGCCGCAATCAACAGCCTGATCAACTCTATGCGAAGGAGATGTGTCGCGCTGCATGAGGCAAATGGTGGTCATACCAGATACAGGGATGCTGGCCCATGTCGACTCCAATAGACTCCAATCATAGAATCTAGCGGTCAAACAAGGCAATGGTTCCAATCGTTTTTCCACCATTCATTTTTCCCATAGGGGATTGAGGAAACACTTAAAATAAGGGSTGCGTTTTTGTGTAGGCTTACCCTGGTGTGACGTTTTGATTACCATGCAAATCTCTTTAGGATAAGGTGACTCTCTGATCAATATATTCGGCTCTATTTAATCTCAGATTTAAAAATGCTAATTAGCATCAAAGTAGACCATGAAAAACTACAAATCCCTGCAAGCTCCTGCACGTCATCTCTAGCTGATATCTTTGCTAACAGGTGTCAATTTAACAATTGCACAAGACAGTTCACAGAATTGGCAATTTAAAAGACATTTTGCCAATTTATTCATTACTACATTTAGCTAATATTAGATACAGTAGTTAATCCATAGATTCTTACCTTTGCCTCGATTCGGCAGTCTCGTCCAAATCATCATGGCATTTGTAGTTCTTTATGATAGCCACGTTAGCAGCTAATTAGTGTTACATTTTCTGGGGGATAAATACAGGCGAATATATTGATAAAAGCTAACTTTTCCTAAAGAAATGTACGCGTCTATCAAAACGTCATGCCAGGGTAAGCCTATACGAAGCACAACCGTTGGTTTAGGTGTTTCTAAAATCCCCTATGAATGGTGGAAAAACAATTGGAACCATTTTTCTGTTTGACCGCTAGATTTTATGGGTATTAATGCTTCCCACAGTTTTATGCTTCCCACAGTTGTGTCAAGTTGGCTGGATGTCCTTTGGGCGGTGGACCATTGTTGATATACACAGGAAACAGTTGAGCGTGAAAAACTCAGCAGCGTTGCAGTTCTTGACACAAACCGGTGTGCCTGGCCCATTCACCCTCTGAATGGCACACATACACAATTCATGTCTCAAGGCTTAAAAATCCTTATTTAACCTGTCTCCTTCCCTTCATCTACACTGATTTGAAGTGGATTWAACAGGTGACATCAATAAGGGATCATTGCTTTAACCTGGATTCACCTGGTCAGTCTGTCATGGAAAGAGCAGGTGTTCTTAATGTTTTGTATACTCAGTGTATATCCTCCCTCCCTCCCTCCTCCCCTCTCCCTCCCTCCCTCCCTCCTCGCTCCCTTCCGCTCCCTCCGCGCTCCTCCGCCCTGCCCTCCTCCCTCCCTCCCTCCTCCTCTCCCTCCCTCGCCTCCCTCGCCCTCGCTCTCCCGTCCCTCACCTCCCTCCCTCGTCCCTCCTCCCTCCTCTCCCTCTCTCTCGCCTCGCCCTCCCTCCCCTCTCCGTCTCCTCTCCTCCTGCCCTCCCTCCCTCCCCGCTTCCTCCCACTCTCTCTCCCTCCGCCCTCACCTCACCTTCCGCTCCCCTCTCCTCCCTTCCTCCCCTCCTCCTGCCCGTCCCCTCTCTTCCCTCCTCCCTCTCTTTCCCTCCTCCTCCCTTCCTCCCCTCTCCGCTCCCTCCTCCCTCCGGCCTCTGCTCCCTCCCTCCCTCCTCCCCTCTCCTCCCTCCCTCCCCCCCTCACTCCCTCCTCTCTCTCTCTCCCTCCGCTCCGCTCCCCTCCCCTCCCTCCCTCCTCCCTCCTCCTCTCCCTGCTCTCCCTCCCTCCCCTCTCCCGCTCCCTCCCTCCTCCCCTCTCCTCCCTGCCTCCCTCGCTCGCCTTCCCCTCTCGCTCCCTCCCTCCCTCCTCCTCCCCCTCTCGCTCCCTCCCTCCTCCTCGTCCCTCCCTCCCTCCCTCCGTCGCCGCTTCTGCCTCCCGTCCTCCCTCCTCTCGTCCCCTCCTCCCTCCCCTCCTCCTCCTCCCCTCTCTCTCCCTCCTCTCTCCCTCCTCTCGCTTCCCCCTCGCCTCCCTCCCTCTTCTCTCGCTCGCCCTCCCCTCTCTCCCTCCCCCCCTCCTTGCCATGTCATTGACATAGAGGCCTTATGATAAAACCAGAGGAGAAAAGTTATCAAGAGGAAGGGAGCTTAAGGACTGAACAACACAAACTGTTATACAACACGCATAACACTCTCACATACTTTATCCCCATGTCCTAAGCCTTCAAGTCAGGTAGGAACTGGGTCATCAGAGCTCGCCACAATGCAGTAGCGGTGTGTCTGTCCAACCAAACATTTAAGTGAGCCACCTCTAAATAGTTTTAAAGGTACATTTGAATAGAAATGTAAAAGCACAGGACAAAACTGTACAATAGGCTACCCTGACAAAATGTACATAAACATGGACTGTTTATAATATATACAGCATACAATGTTATTAGCCCTCAGGCTTTAAGAAGGTAACACTTCCCAGTATGTATTGTATTCTTAAAGCTGTGGGCTTTAAGTTCGTCATTTCTGCTTTGTACTTATACATCGGACACAATATTTCCAAAAGAGAATTTTGAGCATGAAGCATAGAAGGAAGATGAGAAAATAGTTACACCCCTAGCTTCAATTAAGCTGGTGTTTTCACCCTTTGGCGAAATAGCTTCAATCTTGCTGATTCTTGTTAACTCTCTATCAGTCTCTTACATCGACTGGGAGGAATTTCCCCCCACTTTTCTTTACAGTACTGCTTCAACTGTGTATGTTTGAAGGCATTTCTTGGCATGCATAGCCAGGATACAAGTCCCCCACAGCATAGCCCAGGATTCAAGTCCCCCCACAGGCATAGCCAGGATTCAAGTCCCCCCACAGCATATAGCCAGGGATTCAAGTCCCACACAGCATAGAGAGGATTCAAGTCCCCCCACAGCAGAGCCAGGATTCAAGTCCCCCACAGCCAGGATTCAAGTACCCCACAGCACAGCCAGGAATTCAAGTCCCCCCCACAGCATAGCCAGGATTCAAGTCCACCCACAGCATTGACAGGATTCATTCCCCCCACAGCATAGCCCAGGATTCAAGTCCCCCACAGCATTGACAGGATTCAAGTCCCCCCCACAGCATAGCCAGGATTCAAGTCCACCCCACAGGCATTGACAGATTCCAAGTCCCCCCCACAGCGATTCAAGTCCCCCCACAGGATTCCAAGACCCCCACAGCACAGCGCATGATTCAAGTCCCCCCCACAGCATTGACAAGGATTCAAGTCCCCCCCACAGCATTGACAGGATTCAAGTCCCCCCACAGCATAGCCCAGGATTCAAGTCCCCCCACAGCATTGACAGGATTCAAGTCCACCACAGCATTGACAGGACTCAAGTCCCCCCACAGCATAGCGCAGGATTCCCAGTCCCCCCCCCCACAGCTGACAAGGATTCAAGTCACCCCACAGGCATTGACAGGACTCAAGTCCCCCCCACAGCAAAGCCAGGATTAAGCCCCCCCCCCCCCCACACAGTGATTCAGTCCCCCCCCACAGCATAGACCAGGACTCAAGTCCCCCCCCCACAGCATAGCAGATTCAAGCCCCCCCCACAGATTCAAGTCCACGACCACAGCATTGACAGGATTGAGATGTGGGCTTTGACTCTGCCATTTCGAACCCTCCATTTCTTCTTTTTGAGCCATTCTATTGTAGCTTTGTTTGTGTGTTTTTGGATCATTGTCCTGTTGCAAGATCGATGTTCGTTTCAGCTTCAGCTTTTTGACAAAAGGCCTCACATTCTCCTCAAGAATTCTCTGGTACAATATAGAATTCATGGTTGATTTAATGATGGCAAGTTGGCCAGGCCCTGAGGCAGCCAAGTAGCCCCAAACCATAATTCTACCGCCTCCATGCTTTACGGTTGTTATGAGGTTCTTCAGTTCAAATGCAGTGTTTTGTTTTTACGCCAAACATGKCGTCTGGTATTTCGGCCACACAACTCCACCTTTGACTCGTCTGTCCAGAGCACATTGTTCCAGTAGTTTTGGTCTTTAGCCAGGAGTTGTCTGGGAAACGAAGGCTTCTTCCTTCCTGACCTCSCAATGTAGGCCAAGTTTGTACTGTCTCTTTCTGACAGTTGACTCATGCACTTTGACATTGTTTGTGAAAAGAGAGGCCTGTAGATCCCTGGATGTTACCCAGGGGTTCTTAGAGAGCATTTTTCRGTCAGCTCTTAGGCTGAATTTGGTGGGACGACCTGTCCTATAGGTAGWTTGTCAGTGGTCTGGAATTTTTCTCAATTTGTAGATGATCCGTCGGACAGTGGAACGATGTACTTYGAATTGCTTGGAAATGGATTTGTAACCCCATCCCAGAATCATGGGCATCAATAATATTTTCTTCTGAGAGCCTCAGATATATATTTTGATCTTGGCATGATGTGTTACCAAACACCCAGATGGTTAAGACCAAACTAGACAAAGTTTCTAATCTTTATGGAAGGCTAGACCCTCCCAAGGTTCTCTCTAATGATGTTCTAATCTTTATGGAAGGCTAGACCCTCCCAAGGTTCTCTCTAATGATGTTCTAATCTTTATGGAAGGCTGGACCCTCCCAAGGCTGTCTCTTATACACATCTAGATGTGTATAAGAGACAGGTATTGTATGAGGTTGTTTCGTTTGTTGAGGGGTTTTCCACAGTCTGGATTTGTTTTCCAGTGTGCTCTTTATTCATGTTGGATTTTTACGCCAATGTTTTTGACATTACCAGTTGTTCTTCTGGTTGGAAATTAAAGAGTGGTTTTTTCCCCATTTCCTTGCTCTCTGCGCCTGACTCCTCACATTTATCCTCAGTGATCGCTACAGTTTCTCTGTAATTATGTTCTAATCTTTGTCACCTGTTTTGGTGCACCTGATTCCAATTTGAGCCACGTTATGTGATGGTAAAGGTAGGGGTGTACTAACTTTTTCCACATAAGAAAATATTATTTATTTTAATTGCATAACATTTTTGTAGTACAATTTTTGGGGGGGTTATTTGTTCAATTGGGTTACCTTTATCAATGAATGTGGTTTGAGTTTAGCTCAAATATACATGTGGTCAAATATGAGGGTGTACTTACTTTATCACATAACTGTAGATCTCATAGCGAATGAAGCAGTAACAAGTTGACAGAAACTGACATTCACAGATGTACGTAAGTATTCACAGTATAGACAGAGGAATAGCAGGGCAGAATGTACAGTATGTATGTATTTCCAGTAGTGTAAATCTCTCCAGTGGAAGAGCAGGACAGTTTGTGTAAGGTCCTCCAGTGGAAGAGCAGGACAGTTTGTGTAAGGTTCGTCTGTGCAAACGAATAGTATGCAGAGTATAAACAACCATGGACCATGCAGCCGTCATACCGCCTCAGCGAAGGAAGTGTTCTGTCTCCTAGAGTATGAGCTTACTTTGGTGCGAAAAAGTGAAATACAATCCCGACAACAACAGCAAAGGACCTTGTGAAGATTCTGAGAGAAACAGGTACAAAAGTATCTATATCCACAGTTAAAAAACGATGTCCGTATATC